>NC_048893.1:99118319-99211194 GCF_011077185.1 Oxyura jamaicensis
TTCTTTTCTTTTCTTTTCTTTTCTTTTCTTTTCTTTTCTTTTCTTTTCTTTTCTGATAGGATCACTGATGAATGCTAGTTCTTTGTAATTTAGGCAGAGAACAAATTCACCTACCCCAACAATCTGACCCTAGTACTAATGTACTCCAGATGATTCAGAGGAAGGGCAAGGGAGCCATAACACACATGCACAATGTAAAAGGTGAAGTAGAGGTAGGATGAAAGAATGAACAGTAAGATGAGCCATGGTGAGAAAAGTTGAAAAGTAAAAAAAAAAAAAAAAAAAAAAAAGTAAGAAAAAAGGAGAAGTAAGAAGCTTTAAAGTGAAGGTGAACCCACTCTTTTGGAACAAAAAGTAAAAGGTCTTCTGGGAGCTTTTTCATACCTATCTGCAAGTACTTCAGAAAGACAACACAAACATATGCTACAATCAAAACAGTATTTTAAGGTTGCTTTTTCTACACACTAGAAACAAAACAGCATTATTGCTGAAATCTTAAAAATATTGAAATATAATCCTACCTAAATAAACCAAGCACGTTAAAATAAGAAAAGTGTAGCTGCCACAAAGAAAACATTCTAGACATCAGAAGACAGAGGATTTATTATTATTATTATTATTATTATTTCTAATAGAAAAGAATGCTAAGCAAACATTAGACCTTTAGGGTAACTTTTAATAGAGAGGACATTTTTTGGTTATTTGTTACTCTGGACTTCTTGCATACAGCAAGGTCAACATCACGATAAGCCTCCAGGAGAAAAATATTTTAAACACTACTATTTTACTTTGTGAAATTGTCACTAAAATGTCATGGCTTAGCAAAGGCATTAACACCTTTCAAATATGTTAGCACTTGCTTTCAGAGCATTCTGATCGTCTGCTGTCCAGCAGAGCAAGAGTCTCCAAAACAGAAGTGAACCCAGTGAACCCACAGAATAAGGTAGAAGCATTCACCTTCCAGGATGATCTTGCATATCACAAATATATGGTTTTAACCCTTAAAAAATAAAAATAAAAATTAACTATATATCCTTAACTTTAGAAATATTTATTTCAAAATTTAAGGCCTTAGCTCACTCTTCTATTAGTTTATCTTTTAATAAAGTGGGATTTAAAATTATCCTTTAATAATAGTTATTACAAAAGGTGAGAGATTTGCAGAGTTAACAAAGCCTGAAGGCTTTCAGCAGACATAGATTTTTCAGTTTAGATTGTTATATATCTAAATTGTTTGCACAGCCTCAGCAAATAAGTTTGATTTTTTTTTTTCCTTGAACTGAACTTTTTTTCTGATCAATAGCAATTTAAATGTCATCCTTCCAAGAATAAAAATGTCAAGCTTGGTTGTCTACTTGTTTCATAAGATAAATGCTTCTCAGTTTTAACCTGGAAAGCAATCACATTTGTTCTTTTAGATTTAAGAATCACCCAAAGTTGAGAACCAACGTGTATGAGAGAGATGAAGAAATAGAAAAGCCATGAATTTAAACTGTGTATCAACTCAAGCAGAGCAAGGCAAATCTGAAAGTTTGATGTTAATGTGTTTAGAAATGATTTATCATTTAAATCCATTAAGAAATTAAGTCTATAGGAAATATGTTACCCATGGATAGATAATGCTCAGTGTGTTAAGCATTCTCTAAGACAATTGTTTTAACCAGTGGTAGAACTATTAAGAAGAGCAAAGTACTTGCAGGACACACAAGTTAGAGAATATCATAAGATCCTAACAATGTCCTTTACATACTGTACCTGTAAAGGGGAGAGTTTGTAGTAATGTATGAATTAACATTGTAATGAGAACTGAAACTGCATGACAGAATTTTATCATAATTCATATAGTGCTGTGAGCTACTGAACAGGGTCAGGGTCTCATAAATGTAAGGCTTCTCCCTGTCTCTGTCTTTGATGAACTCAGAAAAAATCATTTAATTACCCTTCAATTTGGTTTCCCAGAGGAAGAAAGTGAAAATCTTTCCATAACTTTTTTATTATTTTAAAGATTGCTTTTAAGATCTAGTTGTTATTAATTACTACAACACACAGAAAGCTGTATTAGATTGAGAAATTCATTAATTTTTACTAGCTCTTTCAGACTGTTCCCAGTCCAACATATGGGATTACTTTTATTTCTGAGCTCCTCAAAGTAGGCCACAACTGGAACAGAATATAGGCAGACCCAGGAATTCCAGAAATGCTCAACAACATTGATGACCCCAGAGCAAAGAGAGGACATAAAAGCTTCTTCAAAAGCATGGGCTCAATGTGCCATGTCCCAGGTTCCCAGGTCTGATGGTCCACTTAATGCTGGCACCAGCCTCAATTTCCCCAGAACCTGTAGTGTTAAACTTGCCTTGAATGTGCACAGCATACAAAGAAAAGTCAATCATCACAGATATCTCATGGCCATGAATTTCTCTAGCCCTCTTCCTTGGAGCACCAAGGAGAAGAGGTCTGGACCTCACTTCTCTCTTCCTCCCACCCTTACGTTCACCTCTCACTTCTTTGCAGTGTCTGATTCAAAAAGACAGAGAAACTGAACACCAGCCACAACACCCTCGTGTGGGTGCATGCTGCCTAACATATACCACAAAAACAATGCTTGGCAGATTGGCTCTATATGGATATTGATGTGTTTGAGCAGAAAATGCAAAGTGACATGCAAAGCTAGAGAACAGTTACCACAGTGATGGGTGGACTACAGGAATAACACAGATTCATGTTGACAATTAAGTTAACATGACATGCAGGAGGAGTGTTCTCTTAAAAGCATAATTACTTCTATTTTACAAACAGGGAAGCAGAGCCACTAGGAGATAATTGTCCTTACCCAAAAATCTCAGGCTAAAAAATAAAAATTGTTTAGATCAAATCTGATGTTTTTGAGGTTGTGTTATGGAAAGTTTATCACACAGGGCTATATATTGTTCTATTTCAAATGACAGGCTACATTAAAGTAGACTGAAAAATTTGAATGGCTTTCACAAAGAAAAGGATGCTTTACAAACTTACAGAGAGATGTCTAGATACAAAAAATTAGAGTTCTTAATTCAACTAGTTCCAAACTTTTATTGAACAATAACAAAAAGTCTTTGATAAGAGCTGATTAAACATTGTTCTACAGAAAATAAATAAAATAAAATAAAATAAAATAAAATAAAAAGGTCCTGACGGCGTTCACATTTAAATATTACCTTTAAAGAAGTTTCTATCAAACTACAAAATGCTGCAGTGATTTACTGATCACTTTTAGATAAATAAATTATCTTTAAAAGCAGAGGAAGCTAAACGATGCTGCAAACCTTTACACAGAAGTTGCATCTATGCATAGCTTATGCAAAGGTTCCTCACCTTTTTTTAAAAAAAAAAAAAAAAAAAAAAGTCTAATGTTTCAATGTACTTTTATACTGCCTGATATACCATCCATATTTATGATCCCTGTTTGAATGATTTCTTGAGGGAGGTTATGAAGGCAACGTGATTCAAACGTTATCCAGAACACAAGCTGGCAGTGTGTCCACAATAGATTGCCTAATGCTTTAAAGCCACATAGGCCAAAAGCTCCATTCTCTGAGCCTAATTTGTCTGTCCCAAAGCAGTTTATCTAAAAGAAAAGTGCTTAGCTGAGGTATATTATATCATGCTTGCATTTTATTCAATTGCAAGTCCATGATGCTTTATTCCTCGGTTTCATTGTCCACTTCTACTAGGTACTTCATGCTTGGCAGTGACACTGGTAATCCAGATCAAAGAAGGCGCATAGCTGAAAATAACACAGTTCTAAAAGCAGAGAGAAAAAATAACCTTTCTTCTTAGTTTATGTCTGGTGACAGCTGGAGAGGTAGAGCTAAAATAAAAAATAATAATAATAATTAAAAAGCTCTACTGAGGAAGAAAGTTAGCTTGATCCCCTGAATTTAAACACAAGGAATTACTCTTTTATGTAATTTCTCCACTAATATAAGAGACAAAACTTAAAATTAATTACAATTAATCAATTGCAAAACATATGCAAAATTAATTACAATTAAAACTCAGTTAAAACTATGTTCTTTAGAAACTAAAACTTTCTTTAGAGTTGGTCGGAAGTTTACCAGAAAAGGAAGGCATACTACTTATTTTGGACCTACAAATTCTCTACTTCTGCTTTTGAGATTTTTATTATTATTATTACTACTATTTAAATAAAAAGTAATATCCAGGGCTATACTAGCCCAAATCCCGAGCTTATTGTTGACCTATTGTATAACCTTATGTGTTCAGTTTTCTCGGCAGTATAATTTTAAAGGTAAAATTTAACTTGGTGGGGGTGGAAGGGGTCATTGCAATTCAATGGATAGCATGTTCAAATACTTAACTATTAAAGTCAATTTTAGCAACTGTAGAGTTTCTGCTTCCTTCAGAAACAACACATATTTATGAAGAAATTCACTAGCAAATATTGATATTCCAGACTAAATGGAAACAAAACACAGATTTTCTTTAAAAGATAGAGAACCTGTTAATGACCACCACCACCTTCTACACACATTCTACCTCTATTCACTTCCTCAGCAGGAATATTCTTGCATTATTTGTTGTCTCATTCTTTTTCCTCTCTCCAATGAAAGCAAGTGATATGCCCAGTGAAAGCACTGAAGTTACAGATATGCAGACACTTGACAGAAAAAATAAAAAAATAAAAAAAAATGAGGAATCCTTGTTAAGCATTAAACATATCCAAAAGTCTGGAATATGGATAGTGATATACTAAAAGGTAAAGTTAGCATGTATGATTTGTTACAGCTCACCAAGCCCAGGATTACTAATTCACTAGAAGGAGAGTTTCTATGAGCTCATTGATAGTAAAACATCTGCTGCCACAACACCTGGAATTTGTAATACTTTACAGTCAGAGAATGGATATAACAGTCAATAACATGGCAACTTTCAAAACAATGAATTGTGCATTTGGCTAAAGTTACTAGTTATTTTTAACCATATGATTAACAAATAGTGAAAGTATAACTGAAAAAAAAAAAAAAAAGTTTCAATAATTGTAATGATATACTGTTCTCCAGCAAGCTGTTGCAAATTATGTTCATGCTTTGATTAAATTTGCTGAAAAAGTCACCTGTTATTTTCTGTGAATAGCTTCTTTCAGTCTTCACACCCTCCAATTTTTCATAGCCACATTACAATCAGTTAAAAAATATTTCCTAATGAAAGAATGTATGTAGCCTTGTCTAGTTCTTGTATTTGTTATTTCATTGCAACAGAACTTCTCCTTCATAATTCAACTAAGAAAGAAATACCGCTCCCCCCCCCCCCCCAACCCATAAATCTGGTGGGCTTTTGAGGTATTATTTTAATATTTCTTGTCTCAAAGTGGACAGCGTCCTATTCCTTCATTTAAATAAGCTTTTGTTGGCAATAATAATAAAAAAAAAAAAAATCAAGAAAGAGAAACCTAAATATAATGCCTGAGGGAATACTGAGTTCAGTTGTGAAACAATAAAATTTCTTTCCTTTGAAAATCTGAGAGTAAAAGCTTGTGGCTTTTGTGCAATAGCTATGAGCAATGCATACAAGTGACATTTTTTATTGCATGGGATTCTCCTCATGCACATCTCTTATTTCTTTGAGATAATTCAGGCAATCAGCAATGCACAGACAACAGATCACATTGTTCTTAGTGTTAAACAGATAATCAATAGTCCAAGGCAATAAAATTAAATGTTTTTAGCTTTATTAAACTTTGGAGACTGCTGGTGAGTAACTAGAAAATAAAAGCAACATTAAAAGACAATTAGCATAACCATTATAGCAAAATATTTGCTTTCCATTCCACTACAAAACTGAATTATGAAACAAAGTAAGTGAGCCTGGAAGCTCATTGTTATAGCCATGTGAGGATTGTGAGGATTATATATCCATTTAGCACCAATAGGAATAAAAATGTATAATGCAAATGCAGACTGAGGCAATCTACATGAAAATCCAATAGATGTTTGGTCATATCAATGACAAGAAGAAAACAAAGACCAACACTTTATGTGGTTTTGTTTCAGTTCGTCTGATGTTGAAGAGATTCCTTGGGGATTAGAGGTTAGTACATGCTATGCACTCATGACCCACACAAGTTATTAAGGTATGCAAGTAGTCCATTAACATCTACTAATTGAAACTACTCACTGTTCTCAAGTAAACTGCAATTAAGCATTTTAATGGATTTAGCCAAAATATTTAACATGGCTGGCAGACCCTCAAAGACTCCAGATCTCACATAACTCCAAGAAACATCAGTTATATTTCAGATAACAACTTTCAATAAACAACTGTAAGAAGAAAGTTTAAATCATTGAAGTGAGAAATGTTACATTTTAGATTGAAATTCAGTTTTAATTGAATCAGCAGGTGTATGGTTTTACAAAGATTTGCAGTTAAAAGAAGCTTCCAATGTATATACTTAAAGTATACACAACTACATATTAAAGCTTTCACAAGTCACATCCTTGGCAAGTTTATTTCTGGTGTCTGTAAACTCAACAACTGAAGCTTGTGAGTGACAAAGATTAATCTGTTTTAGGCAAGATTAAACAAAGTCATTGTAACAAATATGTTTCTGTCTCTTATTTGTGAATCTAGCTTTTCAAAATGGCTGGGTCTTCAAAATATTGTTATACCCAGATACTATGAGATGCTACATAAGTGACAATACCAATGATCCCCAACAGAAATAGTTGCAGAGCTCTGTGGGGGGCTCTCAAGAAATGGTGGGTATAGAGGATGATACACCTTAGCTATCACTTAGCTCTTCACAGCACTTCTGTTATAGCTTGTGCAGCTTAATGCCATTGCTTTATCATTCTAGAGCACATCATCGCTGAAAAGTGGTGAGCAATATTAGCCTCTTCAGTAAAAAATAAAGCTTTTTTTTTTTTTTTTTTTTCCTACATCCATTAAATGTCTCTTTTTACAGACTAAAAGGTAAGATTCCAGATTACAATTATCAAGAAAATTCAGCTTACAACAATCAGAAAATTGACTGAAAGACAGACAAATAGGCTATAGTGGAACTCAACTAGGCATTAGCAGTATCAGCATAGGTAACTGTAGTTTCAGATCATGCATCAAAATGGGCACACATTCTTTTAAAATTCACTTAAACTCTGAATACTTGATTTTCCAACAGGATTTGACCTTTTCTGCCAAAATTTCTATTCAAATAGAGACTTCTAATCCTTTGAGATATTTTCAGCACGTATAAAGACTCAAAGTTTTATTTAGGGCTTTGTTTAAAATTTAATTCAGGTATTTCCCAGTTGCTTTGTTCATCAGTCCTTTCATCACCTCCAGCAACATAAAACAAATTAGGTAAGGTCAAAGATTCTAAAATAGGCAGATACGGTTTTCATGAAAGCATATTTTCCTCACTGCCAAAAGCATTGCTGCAATTCAAATTAGAAATTCTTAAAAATATATATATATTACAATGTTAACATTTGCAGTATTTATACTACTCTTTTGTACTAATGGTTATGTGAAACATTTAAGGATTTGTGTGTGTGTTTGTTTTTTAAATATATTAGTTTAGCTGTCAGTATTTACAGATTTAACTTCAAGTGAAAGTGCTATCTGAAGAGCAATATTAGTTATTCATACTTTATTTTAGTCTACCTGGCTGTGTGCCAAAAAGGTAGGGAAATGAGCTTAAAAGCAGCTTTTCCCAGAGTACTCAATAAGAAAATAATAAGATATTCTTTTGACATATTCATATAAACAGGAACCTTAAAAAAAATAAAAAATAAAAATCAGTGAGACTGTAGGAACTATATTTGAATTACTTTAAAAAAAAAAAAAAAGTCAAAACTAATGCTTTGATCAATGAGGTTTGTTGGTTTTCAAATTTGGAGGAGGAGGGTTGGATTTTATTATTGTAGTAGTAGTAGTAGACTATGCTAATTCAAGTCTTCAGTCACAGTCCTTTCATACTATGAAACAGCTCCTGGAAATTACCCACATATCAGGAACTGCAGTGTCATGCTTATTCCCCATTTACAAATTTGAAGTTCTGCCTCAAGACTTTCCTCCCCTTCACCCTCTCCCCTGTTCCCAGGGAGAAAAAATAACAAAACAAAGAAACTAAAAAAAATGTGTGTATATATGATTATTCACTGCAGAAGACATCATTAGGATCAATATTTCCATAATCTGTCTCATCTGTGGTTTTAAAAGGAACCTTATTTTTATGTCAGGCAATACCGTGGGCTTCACATCATGCTCTAGTTTCTTCTTTGGTCTAGACATTACAATTTCTTACTGTCCCCATGCCCTTTCAACTTTACAGTGTTCCTCATTGTTAGGTTTCCTGCTGAGGCCCAGAGAGATCATGTTTGAATCTCGCTTGCTAGTCATCATTCATCTGTTTCTCAACTTCAGTTTGACTTCTGAGATCAGTCAGTCCAATGGACTCTTTGCCACATCTCTCTCATTTTTGAAGCCCAATGTTTGCCTTTCCCACCATGACTATTACTCACTGTCTGGGACACCTCCATTTCTGTCATAAATAAATAAATAAATAAATATCATGTGTTGCTTTTAGTCACATTCAAAGACACCATTAAAGTCTCCTCAAGTTTCAGTTCTTGACTTCCAAAGAGCCTCCTTCTTCCCAAGCTGTCAAGTATCTTTTCTAACATATAGTAACTGTTGTCAGTGGGCAAAGCATACATCAGTTTTCTGTAGTCTCAAGGCATAGATATATAATTTTCTTATTTCTCTTCACTGCAATAAAGAAACTGCATCTATTTATCCAGCTCATGAACAGATGGACCAGACTGCCTCCTTGCCACTGAAAGGTTTATGTGAGTGATATGCACTTTATAGAAACAGAGGATGGAAGGTATTTTCACAGCTACAAAATATGCCTGCTTCTCAGTTTTAGACAGGCTTATCTCACAGATTTCCAGAAACATTTTAGGCTGTTTCCCCTTTTAACTTTGGGTCTCCTTACTACACTAGCTGACTGTTTTTAAATTTCCACAAGACTAGGAGTGGCAGTAGAAAATTAATCTCTGCCTATTCACTTAGACCCAATCTAGAAGAAAAAAAAAATAATAATCAGGCTCAAATGGAGCAAAATGAAATCCAAAGCAGAAAATTATATTCTTTTTCCAGTCTACCACAAGATGAAGGAAGAAGATGTCAGAATAAATTACTGTCTAGTGATATTTTTGGAAAGATTCATCTCCCTCTACCCCCCTCTTCCCACTCCCCCCCCCCCCCTTTTATATATATATATATATATATGTATATACATATATATGAACACTTAGGATCATGTTTTGCCCATCCTCAAAGACACATACACATAAAAAAACAGTTATGAAGAATTATTATCAAACATAATTATTCTACAAAAACAAACATAAAACCACCACACTGGTATTAATAGCTTCGAATTTTACAAAGCTGATAAAATTAAAATAAACTACTGTACTCTAATGAGATAATAATCTTATCATAACTGGAAAATGGGGAGGTTTACCAAATGGTATGTAATCAAAGAAAGAAGGAAAAACAGCAGTAGGAGAATTTACAGAATAATGTGGAATAATTAAACACTTCTTTCCTGAAAGTCTGTTCTAACAATTTCAAAAATCAGCTACCTCATTAAGAAATACAAAAGGAAAAAGTGTTGGGCTGCTCCCCTCCCCTCACATTATTCCCCAGAGCTCATGAAAAAAGAAACTCTCCTACTCTGGTGAATCCGTCCTCACCAAATTGCTACTGATCCATCAGGAGAGCTGAGCTACTCCGGGCTGTTCCTGTTTCCTTACTCCTCCTTGCTTCACTTCCCACTACAACTAGATGCTCTTTTTCCACTTTTTGATTTGGTTAATGACTGCAGCTCTGCCAAGAACCTGTGATCCCTGTCAAGAGCACAAGTCTTCCAACTCCAAAAACATCTCCAGAAGTTCTTTTAGTGCTCTCAGTTTGTGTGTAGCACAAGTCTGCATGCCACTGTTTACTTTTTTTTTTACAACTAACTGTACCAGTTAGGTATAGATGGTTGGCATGATTATTCTGACATGAATTGCTTTGTATGAAGACCTTTTCATATTATAGAACATACCTGAAAAGGCATGAAATTAATATTAAACTTTTCAGCTCTATCACTTCTATTGCTTTCTTTCCAGTTATTAAAAGGATGCCTTTTTCCTCTGTGGTTTTCTTCTTGCAAATAAAGATTAAACAAGAAAATAAAGATTGAGTAAGCAACAAATACAGATTTATTTGAAGCAATCTTACAGGACAATTACATGTTTTTTTTTTGTTTGTTTGTTTGTTTGCTTTTTCCAGTTTGGTTTGTTTTTTGTTTGTTTGTTTGTTTGTTGTTTTTCTATCGGTATGAGAAGATGTGAAAGAAATCTTTCTTCTCCTCTTAGGTGCCTGCCTAAAATTAGAACATTTATTGAGAACAGTCTAGAGCCACCATACGGAGAAGTGTGTACTTCACCGTGTAAACCAAGTGAGGTCTGAGGTGTCTTTCCAGAAGTATTATCCAATATACCCAATACAACACCCATTAATAATATTTCATACTTCATCTACATTCATATGAACCAAGTATAGTCTCAACATTTATTCATCTGTAATTATCAGCATCAAAAGAGGAAGGAAACGGGTGTGGAAAGGAGGGCAACACTTCTAATGTAATCAGATATAGAGTCTGTTTACTGATTTCAGGTTCCAATAACCTTAACATAAAACAAAACAAAACAAAACAAACAAACAAAAAAACATATATATATATATATACATATATATGATCTTGAGACTCCTTAGTACAAATCTGATCTGAGCTCTCCTTTCTGATGAGATTTTAAAATCATTTGACAATGTACAAAACAACGTACAATGCTGAAGTTTGAAGGAACATCATGAATTTGTGATACTCCTTGGAGGACTTTGTAACCACAGCAGAGCAAAGATGTGTTTGGTTTTTGGCAGCAGTTGGCAGAATTTCAGTGGTTCACTGTTACATTTTTTGGATAAAGTTTAAGGTTATGGTTTAGGAATGCCTTGGCTAATGTCCAAACTATGACCATTTGCTTTAAAGGTATTTAAGTAAGACATTTTGAGAGGGCTTTTTTTTGCTCATTACAGCATCTTGAGAAGAATTCCATGTCATAACTTCTTTAAAAGTAAAGCAATGTGATTTTTGGCTTAGAATTTTTCTCTCAAGTTTATAGTAAAGTGGATTTAATATTTTCTAGAAAACGTAGATTACTCCAAGGTACTTCATGGATATAAGTGAGCTATGAAAATGCAGAAAGAATTACAAAAACAAACTGGGAGCCCTCCACCAATTTCTTCACAAAATAAATAAATAAATACAAAAGTAACTTAAAATCTCAACAAGCAGAATATGAGATATCTAATTGCTGCCAGGTAACATAAAACTGAAGTCTTTTTCATTTCAGTATATCTCACCTGAAGACCAACAAAGCCAACTTCTATGCAAGGAAATGGAAAAGGCTTTCTCATCTGTCTGCAAGTGATTAAAAAATAATAATAATAATTTAAAAAATAATAATAAGCTAAATTAAGAACCATACTGGAAAAAAATCTTCTAGTAACAGAACTTGGTATGTTGATTCTGTGGTCCAACCTTTTCCTTTGGCTGCATCTGAACACCACAGGACAGTTATTTTTTATAAGTAGAATAATGCATGTAAGTGAAGCTTTAAAACTAGCTCCTCTCAAAAATCTCCTTTCCATGCTTGCCTTCTCTACTGCTCATGATAATTACCAACTACCTACCTGTAAAGCATAGGGGAGTATGTAGTTCTTTAAAAAAAACTTTCTCCTTTCTAATGTGTGCTAACCCTGAAGGTAATCAAAAATTACTTTCTATTCAAAAAATTATTTTAGTACATAAGAAATATACAAGCCACAATGAAACACAGCTGAGATCAAGACCAAAACTAAGACCAAAATGATGCAAAAGTATTGCAGCTATATGAGGGGTATACAAACACAGTATTTTTGGATATAAACATTCAGCTAAAAAGTTTTTTTGTTTTTTTTTTTTTTTTTTTGACGTCAGCTGTTCAGTAGGAAGTTAGAATTTCCCTCAAAAGACCTATCTTTTTTCGGTAGTGAAATACCCTATTCCCCCAAAATACTGCCTTAGCAAAACACTGACCAACAGCTAAATACATACATCGATGAAAAAAATAATTGGCTTCCAACTTTATAAAAGTCTTGATAACTTCCTGTTATTTTTTTACTTCTGAGCTACAAATATGCCATGCAAGATAGGACTTTATTTTATACCCAGCTCCTCAGTGAGTCCATACAATACTCTCTTCAACAAAGTTTTGAAGCATGTTATTGAGTTCTTGAAAAAATCTCATCTACTCAAACACACTTAGAGACCATTCAGATATGATCAAGTGTAGCTGAGTCATCCTTCACAAATCGTTGATTAATGGGGTATGAGTGCAAACAACACAGCCTGCTTACTCTCTCCGCTAAGTTTGTCTGAAGACTCACCTACTCAACTATATCTTATTAAGTATTAAAAAATAACAGAGAGTAACTAGAGTTGCTGTCCTTTTTGTATCCCCTACATCTCTAATAAGAGCACAGGCTGAGTTGAAGGATCATGCTTGCTTGTGCAAATCTCCAGCAGCAGGAGATTTGTACTCTTCTTTAGAGGATCCCGCACTTAGAAGGGGAATGTCAGCTGTTCCGCATCTGGTCATGGTCCACGCTCCCTGCCTTTATATGTTGTCTTTTTTCAGATCAGAGGTGAAGTAATCTACAACTGATATCCTCCACAGATTCAAATTTTCAAGCATACTTTTTTACTTGTTGGTAGAAGGTCCAACAAAAATATTTTCACAGTGACAATTAAGATTTCTTTAAGAGAAGGAACAAGAATACAGAAAATTAAGGACTTCACTGTCTGAAATTATTTTATTCAATCCATATTTTCCTCTTCATTTGCTAATAGGAAAATTTCTGTCACTTCACTTTTCTCTGATAAATTCTTCTGAAGTTCTTATTTTCTTTTGAACTCTTTGTATAGCACTAACACATTTAGCTTTTTCTTGACATTGTCTTTTCTGTGCAGCCTTCTCTGTGTGGATATGTGGTCTATTTTTCACAATTTGTTTAAATTATTTAAACCTTTATTCTTTCTGCCTGCACTACTACAACACATGGAGCAGTCTTAGTTCATATTTATTTATTTATTAGTAGTATTATTAACTGGAGACAGGGAGAGGAGGAGTAGACACTATCTAGGATGACTATGCAATACTCAAGTCTCCAATTCCACAGTACATTTGAAAATACACCACATAGAGAACTACAGCAGAAAACCTTGAAACAGTGATTTTTTTCTTCACATTCAAATATTAGAAAGAGAGAGGCCTCACCATCACTCTTCCAAAATGCAGAAATCCCATTTTCCATTTTCCTGTGCTTCAAATCTCTATGATTTCATATATGATAGAATGAGAATGCAGTCTTTGGCCTTGCTGTGATTTGGTAATCCAGAAGCACAATGAGAAACACCTATCTTGAAATTGTGAACTTTGCTCCAGGGCCTTCAAAAAGCATAAACTCACAGGCTCCACTGATGGATCTATCAGGCCCATGGTGCATGCAGAGTGATTTGTAGAATCAGACTGGTGAACATATACCAAGTGACTTCATATTGCTGGTGCAACACATACTACGTGGGGATACAAATGCCCTTCATACGCCAACATTTTGGTTACAAAAGATTTTTAAAGAGCTGAAGTTTCCTCCACTCATTTCTTTTTGTTCAATGTCCTCACAGCTGAGTTTCAGCTCTTTTTTTTTTTTAATTTATTTATTTTTTCTCCTTCAGTTGCTTCCCAGACATTCATAGACATGAACGTGATGGTACAGTATGGATGGACAAAGCAAAGTTATCAGCTTACTGAGAGTATCACATCTCTTAACTCTTTACTTACTGCAATCCCAATAGCATCCCCAGAGATTTATAGGGAAAAAAAAAAAAAAAAAAAAGTAACAGCTGAGAGCCAGTGGAATTGTGAAGTGCAGCCATTCCTATCTGCTTACAACAGCTGTCAATCAGACTGGAAGTGTCTTAGGCTTTGAATAAAATGAGTGTTCGGAGGGCTAGGCACACTAGAGCACAAGGAAATGCATGCAGAATTGCTTTACTCTTCAATTGTATTCCTTCACACTTGGAAACAAAGATCGCTGCCAGCTTGAGTTGTACAAAATCATTATTTAATTGTACCTTTGTCTTATACTTCTATTGTAAGAAAAGCTGTTATTCTTAACTATTGTCTACTCCTATGGAGCATTCTGATCAATGTAATTTCTGTATATATGTTATTTTGTACTGTTCCAATTCAATCCTTTTTGAAGTCTCATTTTAATCTTTCTCACTTTTCCTTTTTCCATTCCAAATATTTCCTTCCTACATTTTCTGACAACTCATTACTAGATGTACTGGCATTTGGGTAATACAGGATATTTGAGAAAAGCCCAAGACATTATTCTAACTTCAAAATCCAGTTTCACACTCAGATGTTGTTCTTCAGAGACCATTCTACTGTTTTCCTTGCAGAACTGCCTGATGCCTGACATTCAACTTCTGTCCTCAGCAGTATGGTTTTTTTTTCTTTTTTTTTTTTTTTCTTTTTTCTTCTGATATTCAGGAGACACCTTCTGCTTTTATAAATGGGAAAGACAGAAATGGATGAATCCACATTATTTAAAACTAGTTTGATCCAGGGGCAATAAAACGGCAATAGTCCCTCAGACTTTTATTCAAATAGACTACCAACCTAAGGTTGGTAGGATAAAAGGATAAAAATTAACTCCAAGTGGAAAAGTGAATCTGGAGAATTAACAGAACATGAAAGACTTGATTATGATTCAAACTACTTTTGCAAATTCTGTTTCCTCCACAACAGAATGAGAAATCTGTGTTTCATTAGTACACTGAATCAACACTTACAGATTTACAACATACAAATCGCTCATTTTAAATATGTGAAAACCTGTATGTTTTCTAATTACTCTTGCCCTGGGTAAGGCAACACAAGTTTGTCAAATGTGATCTTTCTGCATAAAACAAAACATTATGATGTTAAAAAGAAATCCTCAACATCCCTCTGTGCAATGGTATGTAGGTGTTACTTGTCATTTATTTATGTATTTATACTTGAGAAGTTCACTGAAGCTCACCATGAGCTTATGTTTTTTCTCAAAACTTATTGAATTTTTTAACAGTCTCTGTGTTGCTGTTAGGTAACATAAATACACGTATTTTTTTCACACTGAATAGTCATTAAAAGTAGTTGTCCACTCCATATTTAAACTATACTAAGTGAATATTTCTGTAGATAAAAAAGTGTTATATTTGACTTTGGGTCAAGGGGACAAGTCAGCTCACTCCCACTGACCAATGGGATAACCTGACCCACTGATCAGGTTATCACAGGGTGTTCGTACTATAGATAAGCAAGTTATTTGCCTTTACACACTATATTTTGTTCCATACAAACACATGCTATCACTTACCTTCCTACATAGGAATGCATGTTTTGCTGAGTACTGGAGATAGAAAAATGTAATGTTGATACATGACAGTCACTGTCAAATTTACTACCTCCCCAGAATGCCCCATGTTCACAAGTACCATGGTAAGTGACCATTGTTTTCCAAGGACAAGCTGGTAGCAGACATGTCATAGCATTCATTGACTTTGGAAAGTATTCCAAGAAAAAACTATTCCAAAACAGCTTTGGCTGGTAAACATGTAAAACAATGAGACTCATAGACATCTAGAAAACATAGGAATGTATTATATTGGTAATCTGAGCCTGTGTTAGCTATTTAACCACCACATGCATCATCATGATCATGTGTCATTGATAGTTTTCTTGTATACTACAAAAAAATAACTAAACACTCTATATATAGCCTTGCTTATATTATGCAGGATACATATATTAGGTGCACACACACAAGGAACACATAGGCATAAAGATATCATTGTTATACTTCAAAGAACTTTGGTTACTGTAATGTTTTATTTATTTGCTCATCCTCCATCAAGCTATTAGCTAGAGTGATAATTGATCAAGCAATTGCATTTTAATTGTGGTAATAGGGGAGCTTTGTGATTTATTTCTCTTTGTTTTGTTTCACTACAAAGTAATCATCCTAGCTCAGATGTTTAACCACCCACCCAATTTATCTATTAAAACAGTTTCACAGCTATATTTCATTAATCTCTGTAGGCACTACAATGGCTATGGCAATTTCTCTCATTCACACAGTAATTTTTTTAATTGTGATGTTGTTGGTTATTGCCTCCTTAATTTGAATTTATACTGATCTAAAATTTTTGTTAAATTTACAGGTGATGGAAATTGCCAATAATTTATTATTATTATTATTATTTAAGTACAATAAGCCTGACCGCGTCCCTTTTAAAATTGATGTTAAGCAGCCATCTCTTTAAGGTTATCATAGAAGGTATAAGATCCATGGAAGTATAATAGGATACAAGAGGTAAGAAGCATATACTGAGATCTCAGGGAAACAGAATTTTCCATAAGTAGATTGAAACTAAAAAAAAAATGGTCTAAAATGGTAAACAGCTACGATATCACCTGTTTTCAAAGTAACAAAACTGACATTTAAAATTTCTTTTCTTTTCTTTTTTTTTTTTTTTTTTGAAAAGAAGAATATGATTCTATGTGTATCGTATCTATAATGTTAACTGAAGGGTGCATTGCTAGAAGCTTGTTAATTGGTCTATCTCCTCTGAAAACAGAAATACTACTGCTGTGTGCCACATAAGGCGTAAAACATCCAAACCAAAGTAGCAACAGAACTTGGAGAACAAAGAGTCAGAATCTTCTTCCAACAAGATGCAAGATCTTAACAATACAAGCTATAAGGTAGGTCTGAAATGCAGCACTAGAGGCCTGGCTTTGAGCTAATTCTGCTATGTCTCTCTCATCAGAAGTTTCTGATGCATATAAATGCTGATTGCCTTCTCCCATCTCTGCTGATCTCTCCCTAGACATGCAGAGTACTCCATTCAAAGAATGTTTCAACAACTACTGTTGATTCTCAGAGTGCAATAGTTTAAACACTGTTTTTTCCTCCGTGTTTTGTTTTAAATTTGTGTCTTTCTGCCTACATGCCTGACAAAATCATGGGCTCATGGCAAATAACCTTATGCTGCATGTTTGACTTTTCAGTAAAAATGTATTTGTAATGACATCTGTATTTATGTTGGTAGCTCCCAATTAGACTGTAAGGACATTGCCATATTAACAATACCCTATACATGGAACCCTTTGGGTAATGTCTCCTTGACTTCCATTCTTTTGCGTAGGGCAAGAGGATAATGTTTAGATTTTTAACTGTCTTATGCATTGCAATGCATTGCAGGATTTATTTCCAGATAATCTTTGTACATTATTTTTAAAAACTAATTAAAACTGGTAATGTAAAATCTACAAATGTGCATTACTTTGATATATGCTATTTATATAATGGATATTATCTGCAAGACAGTCATAGTAGTTTAGCTTCATGTGACAATCCTGCATATGCAAGTGCTTACATTGTTTTCAGTTCTCAGTTTTGCTGACCTTTGCCATTATTGTCTCACGCTTACTCTGTTTAACAGTCCATACGTAAATGTTGTGTCTGTTTGCTGTTCTTTTTACTGCCTGAATTTTCAAATGGGAAATCTTTTATTTAGTCCAGCAATTTTTTAAAATATATATCCAGAAAGCAATGTAACTTAACTATTGTAAATTAGCAGTCTCTATATTTTTAATAGAGAAAGTTTACCATGATGATTATTTTTTTTCACCTTTTCCCTTTTAATCGGGAATAAATGGCTTAATTTTTAAAGTTTTTTTTTTTTTTTTTTTTTTTTTTTTTAAATATATATATATATTGCACATAGAAGCAGATGGATATTCTTTGGCATGCCATAACCTGAGAAAGAAAGAAGCACAGGTAAGTGAAATTCAATGAATAAATGACCATGGAAGTAACTACATAATTATTAGGGAACGTGACAGATCATTTTGACAGTGCAGGAGAAAAAAAAATAAAAATAAATCTGTCGACAAATAACACTTCCCCCCACGCCCCCTCCCCACACACACCACCACCACCACCTTTATTTATTTATTTATTTAGAGTCTCTCACAGCAGCCCTCACAATAGCACCGTAAGGGCAGCTAGGAAAGGGGAGATCTCACGCCAGCCGTTCAGGAGGTGGCTCTCTCTCGGTTAAACAACAGAGGAAACAAACCCACGAAGCAGACTTCGACCTCCCTCTCCTCCCCCCCAACCCGTGGCCGCTCGCAGCCGCTGCGCTTTGTAGTTTCCCGGCGCCGGAGCAGTAGGACCCAGGGGCCCTCGGCAGCCACCAATAGAGGCTGCTACTGGGATCTATTTGTATGCGATGC
Organism: Oxyura jamaicensis; assembly: GCF_011077185.1. Classification (NCBI taxonomy): domain Eukaryota; kingdom Metazoa; phylum Chordata; class Aves; order Anseriformes; family Anatidae; genus Oxyura; species Oxyura jamaicensis. Next base: position 99,136,829 of record NC_048893.1, read on the forward strand.
CTCCTGCTCCGCGCATAAATAGTAATACAGATAACGGCTCTGAAAGAATGCTCTTCTGGAGGAGGATTTGATTTTTCCGGTGTCCTGATACTGGGGAGAAATCCGGTTCCATCCCTCTTTTTTGACTTAAAACTCTCCCGAACAGCTTGTCGTCTTCAGCGCTCCCTCTTTCTCTCTCTCTGTATAAATACACCTACCCGCAGCCCCGCTCTGCGCAAGGAAAGTTGGAAAAGGGCAGCCTGGGTGATGGGGCTGCCGCTGCCCTGAGAGCCTGCGGAGCCCGGCGGTGAGTCCCGCGGTGATGGGATGGGGACGGGACGGGATAGGATAGGATAGGATAGGATAGGGGCTTCTCCCTGAGGGCTGCGGGAGGGGTCGGGGCGGGAGATGGCGATGCGGGAGTCCCCAGAGAGCGGGGGCAGCGCTCCGACAAGTTTCCCCGCAGGTACCGGCGGCGGGCTGCTTGCCCGCAAAGTTGCCTCAGCTCCGGTACGACAAAGAAGTTTGGCCGCGGAGAACTCGGGGAGGAAGGGACCGGGAGGGCTCCCAACTTGTGCGGGGCGAGGAGGAGCGTCGGCTTTGTTGTCGCCGCGCCGCCGGGAGTCTTTCCCCTTCCCGGGGGTCGAACGGGGGTGGGGATGTGCATGTGAGTGTAATACGTGATGCTCTTATTTACCTACCTATGTGTAGGTGCATCGCGGAAAGCGGGAGGGGGCTGCGACACCGCACCCGGTAGGGGGAGGGGGGTGCTCCCCTGGGCGCGCAGCCCGCGGGTGTGCGGTCGTCTCCGCGCACAATGGAGGGCCTCCGGTGGGGGGGGGGGGGGGGGCGGCGGCGGCGAGAAGGAGGAGGAGGAGGAGGGAGGTCTCCGCTGCAGCTGCTGCTGCTGCAGTGCCGCAGCCCCCCGCCCCGCGGGGCAGCGCCCCCGGACAGGGAGCTCGGGGGTCGCAGGTGCCGCCCCTGCCCCGGGTACGAGGGAGGAAGCCGGGGGGGGGGAGGGGGGCGCGCGCAGAGCGCAGCCGGAGGGGGGGAGTTGGGGTGCCAGAGGGGAGAACTGGGGTGCCAGACGGTTCATCTCCAACGTGATCAGCGCTCTGACTTATTCTATGTGTTTGTAGATGGCTTTTTTATTATTATTTTCTCTCTCTGTGTTCACTGGGGTGCGTTAAGGTTAATTAATGAGCGATGACGTGAAAATGAATTTAAATGAGGTGAAGTTCTTAATTTTAGTTTCATTTGCTTGTGTTTGACATCTCAGTTACAAAAACGAAATCTCTAAAGCTGCTGGCTATTGTGAGTACACTGAAGAACTTTGTGTTGGGCATTGGGGGGATGTTTTATGGCATGCCTGTTTCACAGGCGTGTGAGCAGAAGGAATACTTTTCTAATCTTTGACCATTGTCCCATAGATGCATGTAGAGGCTCAAATGACAGGCATCTGAGCAGGCATTTGAGAAGGTTTCTTATTAAACTGTTCATACACTTCGCTAATATAAGGCAAAGCCTTTGGATGCAGTCTGTAGGCAAAATGGGAATGTCCTGTCATATTATGGAGTAATAAGGGTAATCTCAAAACATCATGTCTGACTTCTTTTTTCTTTTTTTCCCTATACTTACATTTGTCCACCTTCATGTTTTCTACTTACATTTTAAACTTATGTAAATTCCAGTGACATCACACTGGTTTAAGCTGTCTATAAAACTTGGAGAACCTCATATGTGGTGATTAGAGACAAGGAAGGAAGGAAGAAAGCTAATAAAACTATTGTAGTGCTTCTCAGACTCACTTTCACTGCTTCATTCATCTTCAGAAACAACCCTCCAGCAAATGCTGCTGGATTTCTGCAAATTGTTTGGCAGTTGTGTCTAAGCCCTAATAGTGGACTCTTAGAATGGGTTCTGGTACCATGACTGATACTTGACAAGAAACTGCGCTAATTTCCATAAGAATTCTCATTTAACAAAACAAAGGATGCTATTGTGACAGTGTGAAACAGCTTGGCTGCCGTTGATTGACTTCTTAGTCAGTGAGAGGAAATCTCAATCCTTACTTCTTGCTTCTATCAGTAATACTGAATCCTACCAGCTGAATATTGGGCAAATGAGGAAGAATCAACCAGCTCTGTAATGAGGTACCTGCAGGTGTCTTCACTATGGCATAAACAAGCAGCTCATTAGACAGTCTCCTTTTAAAAGGAACTAAATTCTTAACAGAAGAAAAGGCTATTTGAGTTCTGTAGATTTTTTTTATTGGTATTTCTTTTATTTCTGTACTTTATTTTGGTTTCACAGACTTCTCTTGTGTTGCCATGGGGAAAAAAAATATTGAATTTGCTAAGAATTTGGATTTTGTGCAGGTGAACAAATGCTGTGTACTTTCATTATCTGGTAAAGAATTAAATGGAACTGAGAGTTAAGAAGTCTGATTTTACGTCTGAGTTCTGTGACTTGATTGTTATGCTGTATGGCTAGGTATACATTTAGCAGATTTGCATTGTTCAACAGGTAAGTCTGAAAAAGAAGGGTCAGGGTGAGGAGTGGGTAGGAAAAGTATGGGATTTATGTTTTCTTGACCTTATATGAGAGAAGAATTCCAGGGGCTGTGATCCTTCTGGGGTGGAATCAGCTGTCAAGACAAAAGTGAAAATGTCAGGGTAATTGATTTTTTTTGTCCAAATTACAAACTTGCTCTCATAATTGTGCTCTCTGTCCTGAGAGACATCTCATAATCTCATGTTGCTTAGAACCAGATCTATACTCTCAGGTAGCAGGTAACTGAAGTTCCATGTAATGCATTAATCCTACAAACCTGTTATTGCAAAGACAGGAGATGAAGAGTTAAATTATGTGGACTTGCATTTTATTTTCTCCACCTGTGTCTATTCCAGATAGCCTCTTCTGTGTCTTCAAATGTAGAAAGAGATACAAGTTGCCCACTTTTTTTAAAAAAAAAAACATAACATATGTCTTTGTTAATTTCCTACCTACATGGTTGTTAAGGTACAAGATCAGGAATTTCATATATGTTTATCTCTTGAGGAAAATAGTCTCGATCCACAGTGATTCTACTAAAGTTTCTTTGTAACAAAACTTGTGAACCTTTTACATTATTTTTTACAACTATTAGTCAAGACCTGTGAAATTACAGGTTTAGTGCTTGGTTCTAGGTTCAGGAAGGAGTTTGTGGTCTAGTGTTTTTCGCATATTTTTGTGTTTTCCGTAATGTCTAATTCAACCAATTTGAGTGGATTTGCACAGATTTACTTGCATCATAGGGAAAATAGCCTCCACAAGAAAAAATTAGCCAGTTTCAAGGGTCATCAAGGTGATCAATTACAGAGTAGGAATATGAAGATAAACAATATGTTCTCCCCTGCAATTCTAATATTAATTAAAATAAATAAATAAAATGAATGAAACTGAATAGGACTTTAAAGAACTGTAAAGCAAGCATAAATACCTTGAGCACATAAGTTAAACATACAGCAATACAGAACACTCATATAATTCTAATCTAGCACAGTGAAGGACATAATGAAATAATAATATAAGGGATAATATTTTCTCTAATCTGCAAGAGATTTAATAGATATCTTGTGTTTCACCTGTAATATTCTACCTAAGCTGTTCAGTCCATAAATCTTTTGTTCCCTATCCATCTTCTAATCATGAGCCCCATCAGTTCTCTCTCAGAATCATCAATTTATAGCCTGCCAAATGCATCAATCTTTTCCCTCAATTAATTCTCTTTTCCAGACTTCTCCAATCATTAATCTGTCCCTGTCCATCTTAAGGTCCACATGTGAGCTTTCTTCCTGTCTATCCTGGTTATCTCAGTGTAACTTTCCATAAGGAAAGAGTGTGTTTCCAGTCCTGTATCACCTATCTTAACAATTTGTTGGTCTGTACTCCAGGCCTGCCAATTCATGTGAACGTTACATACTTCTATGTTTTATTTCCCTGGGTATCCTTTAGCTTTCTCCTCTGTCAGCAGTGAGCCCACTGCTGATTTGTGCTTCTTTCCCTATTCAACTCACCTCTTGCTCCCCAGGGTCCCTGTAAACTGATCGTTGCACCAAGTGTGGCAGAGTTGTCAGGAAACATAAATAGGACTTGATAGCTTCCTGGTTGCTTCCAACCTCAAGGAGATGTTGCTAATCCTATTCCAAATTCTCTGTATTATAGCTGGCTTCAGACTAATATTATGTGATGCTAATGTTCAAAATCAGGCTAAGGAATAGCATCCAGAGCCCAGAAGGTCTTCAGCTGAGTGCTTGAGTTCCTGGGTGACAGGCTTTCCTTAGATGCTCTTTTGTCTCCAAGTGTTTCCCCGTTCTCCTTGCAGCCTGGCATAGCAGGGATAGAAGATACCATTTGGCCATTTTCTTTGAAGCTTCCTTGAACCTTTACATAGGATAGTTTAAGTTAGAAAGTTAGAAAGATAGTTAGTGTTAGAAAGCTTCAGAGAAACTGAATATGGAATTTAGTGATCCTCCAAGACAACCTACATCCTGGAAAAGATCATCCAACTGTAGAACATCACTGCTTGTGATGTTAACTGCTGCCCATGAAAACTATGGAAATGTAAACAAATGGCAGTTTGTAACTTGCTATTACTTCAAGAACACAAAGAATTTAAAGCAGGATTTCACTATAAACAGATGGACAAGGTAGTTGTAGATTCATTTTAATTTCCCTATAAAACTCTCAAAATTTACTAAACAAACTTCTTTTTAAATGCCAGTCTTGCATGTACAACTTAATATCTGAAAGTCAAATGCTTTTATTTCACTCATTTATAATCGGTGGTAGCTGTGACTTGGATAAATTATTCTGCAAGTTTATGCCTCAGATCCACCCCAACTCTGTCAATAATTTTATTAGTGATAAATGTACTCAAGGATATGACTTGACTCTTTGAACCCACAATTGAGTTTTGATAGCAATGACTGGAAAAAAATTTCTGCTTTAAAAATGTAACAGGAAAACTAAACAGATTGTCTGCAGACAGAGCTGAAGAGACTTCTAACTGAAATATTTGAATAAAATAAAATTCAGTCCCCAGATAAACCTCTCACGTAGCAAAGTACTTCTGGATAATAGTACTACTTAATGTTTTAAAAATAAATAAAAAGTTGCTATTGAAAACATTGCACACACACAGTCTAAAACAGAGTCACTGTTTCTTATATCATGGTGTTGAAACCAAGCTTGACCACCTGCAGCATTGAAATGAAGCCCTGAAGAAAAAAAAAAAAAAAAGGTTCCAATTATTTCTTTTAGATTGTGTGTGCTTTATAGGGAAGAAAGCAAGGCACACTTCCACACTATGATGTGAAGAGATAGTAGTACTTCCTCTATGTGTAATAGTAGACAAATGAGAGAATGGAAAGTATGGCAGAAGGAATCACAGGGCCCAGATATGTTTCATCTTACATGGAGACTTGAAACTGCAAGATAACTTTATCTTTGCTGAAAATGTTTTGGAGTAACTTACAGCTTACTGGCTGTGTACATCTGTAAGTGTCATTACAGAAAATGGTCATGGTAAGGGGACAATCTACGTGTGTGTGTATATATATAAAAAATAACTAGATGACAAGAAAATACAAGAAGTTTTACTTGGGGATGTTCTCTACTAAGGGGGGGGGGGGGGAAAAACACGAGTTTAACAGTCATGGGCTGTCAAGATGGAATGAAGACAATTAAATCACTGAAGTTGTCTCAAAATAGCCCAAAACAGGACTTTCACTTCCTCTCTTCTGAGCAATATGTGGAATAAGTAGTATTTCTGTATCTTGAAGTTTTATCTCTGTTGAATTTTTTTTAAAAAAAAACACTTTAGTCAAATTAACAGAAAATCTGCCTTTAACATCTTTACATAAAAGAAACAAATATATATTCATTTTGAAATGTGTATGTAAGATATAGGGAACAAAGTATAGCTGTGGGACAAGTTTTGAGATAGTGGTTTTTTTTAATCTTACAATTTCTGGTAATAAATACCAAAACTAAATAAGTGAAACAGTTAAGAGAAGGATGGACATCTTCATAGTGTGACATACTTAACCACCATTTACTTTCAGTCTTACTTCTTACTTGTTGGGGGAATTGGAAAGGGAGAGTTTTCAATCACTATCTTTTATAATTAAAATATTTTTGATGGTGTTTGCATGTAAATTGACAATGTGTGATTTCATGTTTATTTTAATTTCTCACATTATGCTCATAATATGAGCATCTATCTGGACTGTGAACTCTCTGCAATGAGTAAAAATCCTCCCAAAATCTTCTGTAGGAGTAGGTTGAAGCAGGTGGTCTGAATGATTTTCTCTGGGACCTGCAACTCTTCTATCTACTACTATTTCTTAATGTCATGTGTGAGAGATCCAATGTAGAGCTACATAATAATCCATTCATGTTGACTGTGTAGTTCATTTCGGTATTTCTGTAGAGCTTTTAATTTAAACATTTGTAATTTACTGCAACCTTATTTTCAGGAATGGTTATCCTAAATCTGCTAGAGTAGATTTCTACTGCCATTACAGTAAATCTCTTATTTATTACCTGAAATCACATTTATATATATATATTTGCATTTAAAAAGTGACTCCTACAGTCTCGTTTGACTGTAGAATCTAAGCAGCTCCTAATGTTTTCCCTGGTGAAATATTTTAGCAGTCTTTCCAGCATTACTTTAGGACAGGTCATAATGGTATTTATTTGGTATGTGTTTCACTCAATAAATAAGCTTAAGCACAAAGACAATGATTGTCCCATGGATGCCATAGCAGTGAAATTAATTTACTTTATGAATCTGGTAGCAATAAGCAGCACTTTAAAAGATGAAACCATATCAAGCTGTTTTTGATCTTTATATGTCTAGGTATGCTGAATGTTGCAAAACAAAATGCATCAATTTTAGTGTATTACTTTTCAGAAGGTTAGATAATTTGTAATCTGCTCTTGCTCTAGTACCCTGCATGCCTTGCATCACCCAGCTTTGTCTTAATGAGAACGCAAGTTCTGTGCTAATCAATAGAGATCAAAAGAGGCAGTGGATTTAACCTTTCATTGATCCAGAAGGAGCCTAGCCACAGGTGAGATGATATTACTCAAAATATTTTCTCCAGCAACAAGAACCAAGTTTGAATCTTACAGCATTTGTACTTGTTTGCTTATCATAGATCAAAAGTTTAAAAGGGGAACTGGTGTACTGTAACAATAATGAAATAATCCAGATTTCTTTTCACTGACCTCTGTGTGTCTGTACAGCACATTTCTAATCACAGGCTACATGCGACTTCTTATCCTGATGTGAGGATTAACCTACAGTAAGAAATATTTAGCGGTCAGCTTTATAGTTTGGTACAGAAATTACTGCTCTGTTATGCTAAGATGACTGTGGATGACTAAAATCTCCTCTGGTCTTATTCTGACTATAGTGTAATGTAACAGAGTGGTTCAAACCTTCACACATCTCTGGCAAGGCAGAAAGATTTCAGCTGACTTCAGTATACGGATTTTCATTGATTCTTGGCAGAGCTACAGTAGTGAGATGTGTGAAAGTCTAAGTGTTCAGAAAATGTTGGCCAGTGTAAAAATCATGCAATACATTTCCTCCTAGGGCTACCATAAGAATATTGACTCTGCTCTTTGCATCCCATTGAGTTCAAGACTTGTGCCTTAATATCCAAGGAGCTTAATTGCCTTTGACCCAGGTAACCTGAAGTTTTTCAAGCTCTGTGTAAAATATCTCTGCCTGATGGAGCATGTTAGAATGAAAGTAAAGTAGAATCTCTGTAAGAGAGAACTTTCTAAGGGTATATGCCAAAGCATTACAAAACTGATTGCCTAAAGAATTAGGAACCAACATTTAACTCATCTTCCGTTCTGAACATGGTACGTCTCTGTGGTCTTGTGTAGGTTGATTGCACAGAATACAGTACTTGTGTTTAAAATAAACACCGTGTCTCAGTCATCACAGAGAAGATTCACACATATGATAGCTGTTAGTCCAAACCAGCTAGAAGGTAGCAATGTGCTACTGTGCTTAGCAGAGTATAAAAGTCACTTGTGTGAATGGTGGCAGAGCCCCCTGAAGGGGGAACTGTACATTGGTCTCCACATCAGTCTGTCTGCTGTTTTAGAGGCGAAGAGGAGAGGAATGCATGTGTGGTTCCTGCTCTTTCATAAACATCCTCATTTTCTGGTACAGCTATTCTCTGGCAGGTGAGATGGATAGCTTGGACTGAAGCCAAGCTCCCTGCATCCTTGCTTGTCTGCATGAGATACAGCTGTTACAGTGAGTCTGTTTCCTCTACGCTAACTAATCATGGGACTTGTCCCAACCAAAGTTACAAAAACAGTTTTGTTATTGTAATGAAGAGATCATTAATTGAGTTGCAATACAGTTACACATAGGTGCATATATAGAGACTCTGACATAGGAGCTTTGTAGCTCATGAGTTGTTTTTTTTTTATGGGAAAATGGAACCTCTGCAATCTCAAGGTCTGTTCTGTCTCAAATATATTTTGGGAAAAATATTGGAATTAGAAATGTTAATATCCTTGTAACTTACAAGGTATTCATAATCTATAAGTTCTTAAATATATATATATATATTTTCAAAAGAATATAGTATCTTGTCATCAAACCTTACCAATAAGAGAACAAATGAAAAATGATCTGTGTGAAGCTCTTTATGAGAGAGGAAATAAACTACAAATGGCTGCTTTGTTCCAGATAGATTTCTCAATCATGCTATCCTTTGACATTGGGATAAAACTAAATATCACATAAAAGACACAATTTGTAATTAAAAATACAACTCAGTTCCATTTAAAAAAAAAAAAAATCATAAAATTTCTCTTTCCTAATAATGTATGAAGAAATAAAATGGCCCTTGGGTGAGATTTTTCTTTTTCTTTTTCCTTTTTTTTTTTTGTCTCTGTTACATGTCAGAAATTTGTCGTTGCCGTTATAAAACACTTCTGCATAAATGGAAGTCCATGCTCCAGTTTTGCTGTTTGTGTCAGAAGGCCATTCTTCACCCAGGAATTAAGCTGTTGTAGGTGGCACTAGAACATTTTCCGGAAATTCAGTTATTGAGCCTGCTCCTCCGTCTAGTGGAAATGATACTGTTCTTGTGAGTAATTCTAGAGAAAAATAATGGAAACACAGACTTGGAAATGTATGTTTCTTCATCTCCATAATTCTTAAAATGGCTCAGAAAAAGGAATAGATAAGGACTACCTCTATAGGCAGGTAAACAAATTCAAATGCCGTTCCATCTTCATCACCCACTGGATAGGCCTGTTGTTGGAGTGCAGTACTCAGGTTTTGCTGTGCCTTGCTTTTGAGAGTCCTCAGTGATCCAGGAATATTCTGGAGGGTGTGACAGCAAATTTTATATCTGTATCAGAGATGTGGCATCCAAGCTCAGCTTCAAATAATGCTTTTTTTTTTAAAAAAAAAAAAAATATATGTTTTGGACTAATCACCAAGGGTAAATGATTGTAGTTCAGAAGTGAGTTTTTTTTTTTTTTTTTTTTTTTTTTATGGGAAAAATGGAACCTCTGCAATCTCAAGGTCTGTTCTGTCTCAAATATATTTTGGGAAAAATATTGGAATTAGAAATGTTAATATCCTTGTAACTTACAAGGTATTCATAAATTCATAAAAAGCATACAAATTCTATTCATATTCATAAAAAGCATACAAATTCTATTCAGTATGCTGTGTTGAAGATTGTATTTGCTTGTCTTTAGTAGTAGTAATAATAAAACAAAACCAACCAAACAAAACTTCACACTATTGAAATGGAGCTAGTGATGACTCTTATGGAGAAAATGCTGCATTATACAAAAATATATAAAAACAACTCAGGATATGAAGTATCAAAAATGACATTAAATGGAAAAATTCTACATGTAATTAAAGTGTAGCATTTCTGTTATGAAGGCCACTGATGAAGAATAAAGGAGGTTTACTATGGGAATTTAGATTACACATCTGTCATGGATTCATGTATAACATGTGTTATGTATGTTTTTTTTTAAAAAAAAACAACTAGGTATACACTTACATTATTATCTATCAGCAATTTTCAATGGTTTCCATGAAAATTGTTTGAAGAATACATAAACAATTTGGAAAGGTAATCTGAAAGCCTATTATTTGCCTGGTTCAGTAATGGCTGGAAAACACTCATTTGTGACACTGAAGTCTTTTCCTTCCACCTCCATTACTAGTAACAGTCCATTCTTAACAGCCTTCCTTAAGAAAATTAAGATACCGAAGGTTATCACAGTATTAAAAAGTTCAAAGCATCTATGTATGCCAATACAGATCATTGATACAGTGTATTTTACTAGTAGTTCATGCTTTTAAAATCTTTTTTTTTTCCCCAGCTAGTTATGTATCAAGCCAAAATTTTATATTACCTTACATGGTAAAAAATTTTATATTACCTTACATTACCTTACCTAACGTGGTAAGTAAACACCATTATCATGACTTAAACCTCTAACTAAAGAACCTATTTATTTATTTATTGTAGGTAAATAGGTATATATTCACTAGAAAGATATCACACAGAACATGAAGGATCTAGATCAACAGAAATAATACAAATAGGATCAAAAATTTGGAATTTTACAGAACTTTGCTCCTGTCTTTAAAGTCTATTGTGAGTTTTTGAACTGCAAAATGCTAAGGAATTAATGCAGTAAGAAAATAAGGATAACAAATAAGAAAGATACTGTACAGTACTTTGAATATATTCATAAGTATGTTTTTCTTTAAGTGGTATATGATTTATGGAGTATGCCTCTGTGAACCATACCTCCCACCAGTAGCTTCTCCACATAGAGAAAGAACAGCTTATTGCAGCTGTCAGCTAATGAAATGACTCCTGCAGTTCAAGTAGTTGCAGCTTTGGGCTGAAAACTGTGGTTCTGATGTTTTTTGGCAGCATATAGCAGTGTCCTGTGGCAGAGGTTTGTAGGCTTTTTTGTCGTGATATACAACTACTGCAGTAAACAAGGACCACAAAGACTTGAATATCAGAAATCATTTTATACTTTAATCTGCTGTTATTTTATTTTATTTTTTTTTGCTGAGAAGCAGAAAGTCTGCCAAATTTTGTGCAACACATGATCTTAGAGGTCAATGTAGTTTCAGCATGTATGATTAGTTTCTTAAAATGTCAGGCTTAAAAAAACCTGAGAGCTGAGATTGTATTTACAGAGGGTAATCACAAATCCATGTTGGAGCCACCCTACAGCTGTCTGGACATAGGAAGAAATATCTTCCATGTCATATTGGTACTTTTATTTGTGAGGGTCAAGGATTATGACATCTTGAATGTATGCTGCATGTAGGTTTCTTGAAAATTAGTAAATCCTAATATCATACAAATGAATGGATAAAGTAGCTGGAAATAGTCTGATTTATCACTGCAATATTAATGGCTGTGTAGGTAAAGAGATGACGGCAATGCTAGCATTTATACCTGGTTTCTCTGAGTGTAAATGCACCTACAGACCTTTTATTACAGTCTAACTGGAGGGCTGGTGACTAATCTCAGCATGGTTGAGCAGCAAATGTTGGAGGATAATTGGATATGCAGGCTAAGATAGTACGAATGTGGAAGGTCTGGTAGAGAAGATTGATAGGCAGTTATTTTACATTGTGTTTGAAATCTGCTTTTTGTTTTTAATTTTATGTGGAAGATAACTTTAAAAGTTAAAAATTGTATGTTTTCATTCAAATGAAAGATTGAGGCTAATATTCCATAAATAATGTCTTTGTAGTCATAAACTGGTCAGCAGAGCATTCTGAAAAATTTATTCAATAAAGCTTATCAACCTTTAATAAAATGTGAACCCAATATAGAAGGGCTTAAAAGTGAATCCTTGAATGTTAATTTCACATATTAGGTTGAGGATATTCATATATTATATGTCCTACAGAAAAAGCATACTTTGTTTTCTTTTTTTTTTCCCAAGTGAGAATGCAATACACTACTGTATATTAAACAACAAACAAAAAATACCATCAAAAGTACTCTGGTTCCTTCTGCCTTTCTTCATACCTTTATGGAATTGCTAGTGGAATTTTTTTAGCAAGGGTGGCTTGAACAAGTGCTGCTGCAGTAAGTCTTTAATAATATTATTTCTTAGTCCTATGACTGTCCATTCTGTCTCTTTTTGATAAGAAATCTGTTCATTCATTGTTGTTTCTTAGGACACTTAACTGCTCAGAGTAGGATGCAGTTTACTTGCTTCTGTGCAAAGTTATCTTAATGAAAACAAATTCAATAAAACCATAGTAGTTAAGATAAAAATGTGTCTGAGAGAAGGGTAACACAATCCCCGTGACTGTCAGTCACATCATTGCATCCTTATGACTGTCAGTCACACAATTATTCCTGTTAGGTTTCACAGTGGGGTTGTCCAATGTACAAAGGGTCTAATAGCTTCTAATTGGAATAATTTGACATTGTCCTCTCCTCCTGTGCTTCAGAGAGTGGGGGAAAAAAAAGCCTGCCTGATTATAATGATAGTCCTTCTCTGTTTATAGCTGATCTTGGAATCTGCTGTCCAACTATAAAGTTAAATTTGCTAAGAGTTTGAGGTCTCAAAGATATCTTAAATTCCTACGAGTAGTGGATGAGAAGAGAGACTCAAATTAATGAGCATGTAAATAAAATAGCTATCTTTTTTTTTTTTTTTTTTTTTTTTGGTTTGCTGAATGACTGATCAGGATGCATTTCTTGGTTGGCTGATGAGTAGCGAGCTGCTCCAGATGAGTCCTAGCTTCTTGCCTAGTTTGTCCCTCTAAGTGGCTTTGGTATGTGCTGGTGGAAGATCTGGAGATGTGGAGTTCACCAAATGATATTCACAATTTTCCACTGTGACTGGAAGGAAGGAAAATAATCCCAATCATAATTAATTCTGGTAGAACTGGAGAAGGAATTTAGCTTTTGAATCTGTAGGAAGGGAGGCTTTGCAAAACAAGTGATTCACTGTAGTCACCCCAGGTTTGCCCTCTTACATTTTGCATAAGAAGCTTAACTGCAAAGTTTTCAGAGGAGGAAGAAAAAGAAGGAGCATAGTGCCTGTGAGTAGTAGTTCCTGAAAATGCCAGAACATTCCCTAGATTTACTGTGAAACCAATCCATAAATCAGCCCTTGCTCTGTATTTTGGAAATGCAGCTATTAAATCCCTCTATTCCAATCGAAGATATACAAAACAATTCTACTTCAGAAGTTGATCAAATATGTGGGACTGAATAAATTGTGAAGTATTTAGCCTTTGTCACTGCAAGGAAGGAGAACTGGAATGTCTTTAGCTGTTATCATTCATTGTTAATGTCTTAAACGAGTAGTGCAAAATGCTTAAAGGTGATTTTTCATTTTAATAGACATATTTAATAGCTGGCTATGAATCCTGCTATGTAACTGCAAATAAATGGTGGAAACTTTGAGCAGTCTGATGCAGAATATCATATTTCTTTTGCCAGCCATCAAATCTTTTCTTTTACCAGTATTCTAAGAAAAATAATAATGGATAATTAAAATTTGGGTTGGAAGTATAGACTTGCACTTCTGAAATTAAGATCCATACATTTCAATTCTATCTTGTGACTTAAAATTTCAATATTGTTCCTTCCTGGCTTCAAACTGAAATGCTCCAACTACTTCAAAGTAATTAAATTCTCTTGTTCACAACTAACAATGACAGAGAGAAAACAAGCTTCAGCCTATTTCTTTGGCCTAATCACTGTTGCAGATATCTGGGATTTAGTCCTTTTATCCAGTCTCCTATATTACATAATATTTGGCACCTCCAACTTTCTCCTTTCTGGGAATTGAAATAACCTTTGGGTGGAGAACTTCTATTGAGGGGAAAAAATAATAATAAAAAAATCCATAGTTCCATACTGCTATACAGACTGGCCATGGGAATGGACCTATCAGTTTCAAAGCATTGCTCAGTGTTTCACAAATCCTCTCCGTCACATTTGAAATAAAGAGGCCTCTATTAAATTTACTAGATCACACAGAAAATTGGCTTTCTGGTCAGATATAAATTGGTATTTTGTTTTCAGACTTGTCAAGCAACAGCACCACCGTTAACACATCCCTGCTATATGTGCTTCTAGTAGTCACCTGTACTATCAAGCTTTAGTAAAAGTAACATCTGCATGCTTCAGACTAACTGAAAGATAGTAGATGATTTTTTTTTTCTAAGAATAAAAAGTAATTAAGACTGCATTAAAAAAAAAAATTATCATGTTTAACTGATGTTTTAGAACAAAATAAAGCAAGCATCTGCAGAAAAATACATGTACATAAAAATTATAAGTGGATGGTTCAGTTCACTTGCAAGCAGAATGTATCAGTGTGGGAAAATGTGCCACGTATGGGCAGTCTCATAATAAGCATCCCATCCAGTAATTAGTATCAGCAAGTGTCTTTTTTTTTTTTTTTGTATGGCTTCTTTCATGTCACACCCATGCTGCCAAAAAAATGGGGAAAACACTGTTACAAAGTCAGCTTGCTATAATCACACCTGACAAACCTATACAACTGGGTGCTTTTAATGAACCTATGCCAAAAGACAGCATCTACAGATCCAGCTCTTTTTCTAGAGTTTGATTTTAGCACTCCAATGTGAAGTTTAACAGAGAAGGAAAATTAAAACATACCAGTGAGAGCAATTATGCCATTGAGCATGATCAGAAGAAAAGTATGCTTCTGCAAAGGTAATAGGAAGTGTTTGACAGAAAGTAAACATACTTGACATAAGTAAACATGTTTGTAACAAGAAAGTAAACATGTTTGACATAAAGATTTCATTCATTTTGGGATGAATTTTGAGAAAACTCAATGTCACTAAAAACAATTATAGTATATTGCATCATGTTTACTGTCATTTAAATGACCATTGCTTGTACAAAGAAATCATAAATAAGTGCTCTGATTTTCATTGATATCCCTGGCAACAGAAGGATTACTAGTTTTCATGAAAGGAAGGTGATGACTGTAATTGTATTTCTCCATGTCTGAAGAAATGTTTCTATTGTTTTTAGGAACTGTAGTCTTGAGAACTGATTGGTGGAACTCACAGAAATAATTATAGTAAATAAGATAGTAGGTAATGAAGATGCAAAAGCTTTCTGGTAGATGTAAAAATAAAATAAAATAATTTTAATTATCTTTTATGCTATTTTAATATAATTTTAATGCTAAAAATCCAGAAGAACAGTATCAACTCTTCATATGCTTCTTAGTGACTGATTTTTTTACCTTTGGGAATATTTTTAATGCTAGCATACTGTAAATCAAAAAAAAAATGACTGCAAATCTTTAATTATTAAAATACACCATTGACTTCAGTATGGCAAAATGACTAACATTGTGGCAGGAAAAGAAAAAGTATTTTATAATTTATCATTTGAAAGAAGTCACTTCCATTATATGCAAGTTAACAGCTGTTAATCAGAATACTGGGATTTACATGGGAGGTGTTGAAAGACATGATAGTTATTTAAAATTAGTTCTGAAAGAACAGAAATAATTCTATTGTCTGTGTTGACAGAAATGAAAAAACCTAGACTAAATTATTCTTGTTTTCCAAGTTTAAAATGACTAAATGTGGCAGTCGATTACTACTTTTGCATTCCCACTGTTGTACCACCAGCTTTATTGATTGGTTTCAATTAATGTATGCCAACAAGTAAATTAACGTAGCACCTGAGGCAGAATTCTCTGGTGGTTTGCGTACGCTGACTTCTTACTATTCTTGCTGTTTTAACTCCTACTGAGCATATTGCTGGAAGCTACAATATTTTTCAGTCTGGACACGGACATTACCCATGGCTCTAATGACAGGTCATTTACAGCAAACCCATGTTTCACTGCAGAGATGTCTCTTTAAGTGACATGTTATCAATGGCAATTCAATTAGTCAGCCTTAAGACTTTCAGATATATCTCACACTGTGTCACACAACACTCTCTGATTTGCATTTTAAATGTTAGCTTTTGTCATTGCTATGCTTCTTTGGTATACATTACAAACACATTTTCATTCCAATTCTTCATTCAAAACTCCATGGAAAACATTTTCTGCATTAAATTTCTGCCTTCATTTCCAACAATGCTGTCAGCTGAAAAGATTTGTGGACTTGTACTATGGACAAGAGTTTTCTTCAGTGTTGGTGCTTACCCTATCACCATATCCCACATGTAATTACCTTATCAGTATCAGATGATTCTGAGCACAAATATCTAAAATATTCAGCTACTGCAGTCTAAATGGGATGCGTATATAAATACTATTGTGATGGACACAATCTGCAAAACAGGCAAAAAAAATGCATTTATTTTTATTATATTTATTTTATTTTATATTAACATAGCAGAGTAGCAGAGAATTATAAGCCATTATTTTTCTGAGATACTTACACAATGAAGACATTTTAACAAGAAATGGTCTCACTCTGCATTGGCCAACTGAACTCCTTAGGGATAAAACATGTTGCCTTTTTAAAAAAAAAAATGTTTACATACTGTAGACAGGGTGTAAGGCATTTCATGGAGTGTGTATGACAGCACTATGCAACTACATCATTCATCAATGTATGGTACTATATGTACTGAACGTGCACCATTCACTATGCATCAATATAAAGTAGAGAAGATGGTGACCAAATGTAAGGATATGCTCATCGGTTGTACTGTGTAAAAACCCTGAGCAACAATACATGCTTATGAATATAATACCTGTTAGTTAGTGCTATAGATGCATAAAGGAATCTGTACTTTGGGGAATAAACAGTAAACCTGTGTTTTAAAAAAATAAAAATAAAAATGCAAAAAAGAAAAAATAAATTTGAAATATCTATTGGAGCAGAGGATCTTCTAAACTCATGAAGAAAACTTGAATACTGAGAATTTCATCTCCCTTCATCCTGCCACGCTCCACTCTAGTAAGTGTGAATGGGTAAATAGACTAGCTCTGATTTTATTTTATTTTAATCCTTATATCTGAATATATATAAGGATTATATATATATATAATATATATCTGAATATATATATATTACTCAGTCTTTTCAGTCACATTAAAATGTTTTGTGGGTGATTATTTTAAAAACAGTATTTTCAAATGTTCATCTTTGAGATTGTCTTTGTGTCATCAAAGAATCATGATTTAAAGCAAATTTTGCTGTTGCTGATGAGAAATAGAACGCGTTATTTACACGGCAAGAGTATTGCCAAGGCAAATCAGCTGGTGTATTTGGCAAGCTTATAAACTAAATGTACACAGTTTCTCTGATAAGCTAGGGGTGGTATTACAGAATATGAACTTGCTTAATGTGCAGCTTTTTTTTTTTTTTTTTGTTACTAGAATGAACAACAGCTGATTCAGAATTCCATGCTAATGGACAATTTCAACTAGTTTCAAATTATTGGATTAGTATTCTGAGATCAAATTTTAATGAAGGAAAAAAAAGTATGCTAAAGCTCATTAAAAGATTTAAAAAATTAATTAGACTGAAGTTAAAAAATAGTGGGCAAATTAATCCTAATAGAGCTATATTGGCTTGTTAACAAAGAAAATGAACTCATAAAGAAAACAGATAAATGACATTCAGCATTTTGTGCTAGAACCACTTTTTTTATTTGTTAGTAATACATTTGTATTTATATGCATATGTGAGTGGGCTGAGATATGTTTAAGTATTTTCAAGGTGCATCTTTGTTAGTTTGAATCAAGAGGATGCTTTTGAAGTGCATATTTTCCTTTCTTATTGCGCATTAGTTCACGTCACGTGGAGCTTTTGCAGTGCCTCAACTTGATTCTGTTCAGCTGAATCTAAGATTTAGATTTGGAAGATTTAGCACACTCCAGCAGTGTAACTAATGTGCTCCAGCTGCAAATGGGCTGAAGGACCAGAGTAGAGCTAATCTGAAATAAAAAACCTTGAAAGGTGTATGTTATGGACATGAGTTGTCAGCATCAATTGTTTCACTCCACAGGGTTGCTTCTATCCATCCATAACCCATCTGATAACCTACACACAGTCTCTGAATTCTTGTATATTACTAATATTTTTTATTTAATGAATCTCTGTAAAGCATAAGATGCTATTCCTACATGACTGTAGCAAGCACTTCCATATACTATATGTATATATAGTATATATATATCCTATATATATAGTGTGTATATATATACTATATATAGTGTATACGTATATACTTCCATGTACAGCACAAGATATGTATATACATGTGTTCAGTGAGATAGCCATTTATAACATCTTCATTACTGTATAATATTAATAGGTTGTAAAACCTTCAGGCATTGCATCCCTAAGCAGAAGCTTGTATCTGTGACTCGAGCCATCTCTTGCCCATCATTGACTGTTAAAAGCTTATCCTGAAGCTCATGTAGGTTATTATTCAAGCTACCATACAATTCTTCTTGTGCAAGAATGTTGGAGTATTTATGAGCTAACAGCTCTGAAATTCATCCTGACTGAACTCAGTCCCATTCTCCAAAGTATGAATTCTGACATGAAGAATATATCCTATCCTTAACTCTGAGCAACCAGAAACAATTAAGATTTAAAGTAGCTTATGAGTGTGAATTGCAGTTTGCAGTAACTGTTTTGCAGAAATAAACAGAATTGTGGCAAGGCTTTTATATTTGTGTATGCACAAGTTTTAAAACCCAAATGTATTTCATGCATACGTCTCAAAAGCAATTATTTTAGTTGCTGTGCTGCTCAACAGTGCTTCACTTTTATGCATTTGATTAAAACTGAATCTCAGGAGAATATTAACCCGCATGACAAAATCATCACATAATTTGGCAGAAGCATAGCACAGTTGACAGAATCTGCTTGGGGAGAGCCCCAGGACAGAGCTCGCATCAGGAATAAATTCACCTTTGACCACAAGCAAAAGCTGTGTCTTTTGGACTCAGAATGAAAGCCTCGCTGTAAAACATTCCATCTGCTCTTAGACCAACCACTCAAATACTTGCCACAAGAGCACTGAAATCTGAGCTTTTCAGAAATGTATAATAAATTATACTATCAGTTATATCCTTAAAATGAAATTATTAGCTGCTCCCAAATTCTGAAAGAGTTGATTGCATGCTTTACTTGATCTATGTAAAGGGTAACTTGGAGGTCCTCAGCTGGAGGAAAAATGATTTCTCACAACTTCATCTCATGCTCCAATTTAAGCTATAGGAGCTTCTCTAATTTTGGGTGCCCAGTTCAGCATAGCGCAACCATTTAAAATGAAAATATCACTATGTTTTCAAAGAATAAGAATTTCCAAATGACTCTGCTT
Source organism: Oxyura jamaicensis (assembly GCF_011077185.1). Taxonomy (NCBI): domain Eukaryota; kingdom Metazoa; phylum Chordata; class Aves; order Anseriformes; family Anatidae; genus Oxyura; species Oxyura jamaicensis. The sequence goes on from NC_048893.1 coordinate 99,156,211, forward strand.
CCTATGGAGCTCCGCTTTCCTAGGGATGATGAATATATTTAACTTCAGTGATTTGTTTGCCATGTTGTTACTTGTTGTAACCAGTATTTTGACATTTTAATGTAACAATTTTCTATAGTTTTATGGCACTTTTTTTTTTTTTCCTGTATTAGCAGAGACATGATAATTTCTCTTAGCCTTTTACAAGACCACTTATAAAAACAAACAAACAAAAACCTTTGGCTGCAAAGCATGCCAGAATCCAAAAGTTGAATATCTGGGGGGGTTCTACTGAATGAATGAATATAAAAATAATCCCCAGTTAATTTATCTATTCACAACCTAAATGGATACATCCCAGGAGAAAGCCGGTTTATGTAACAGAGCCTGAGAACTGTCCCTAGAGTATGTTTTTTAAAGGACACGTGTGTTGTATTTCATGTTTAATTTAATCAGGATGTTAAATAGTGCAATTTAAGATAAAAATACACTTTTTTTTTTTTTTTGAGAAATTTTTGGAATGTCATACCTCTCAATAACTCGTCAATAAGTTAATTTTTCGTTGTTTATTTAAAAAAAAATATTTAACAAAATAGCAAATGAAATTTGATCATGATTTCTGAAATTCTTTTACAACCATCAGTAAAATTTTGGATGATTAGTCTACTGAAACTATGGAACTATGAGCAAAAGCAAATAATAAAAAAAAAGGTAGCAAGATTCATTTGGCTAAATGGTTGTTCTGCGAAGTCCACTTGATGACCACATATATTACAGTAATTATTTCCTAGTATATCTTAACCTTTTAGCATTTCTATTTTACATCCATAACTGAAGTGTATTTGTTTCTCATTGTGACCTTTACGGGAATTATAAAAACTGTAGTTTTCTGAAATTAATCTAAAGAAATAAGTAGCTGAGTAGCTTTAGCACTCACTGCAGTAAGAGCAATATGTATTCTCACTTAATTTTTGAAGCAAGGCAGGATTTTTTTTGGTTATAAGCAAGAACTTTTAGCAGAAAATCAGCTAGATTTTTGTTAACACACACTTTGGAAAATAAAAATCACAGACTAACACAAAAAATATATTTGAACTAGGATGTAAAAATGAAAAACAGTGTTTGTATTCCTGAAGAAGAGAATTTTCATATAAATGGGGAAACTTACTACTAAGTAAGCATCTAAGGTAATGCTGGAGAAAAAATCCTTCACCACTGACTATTAAAAAATAAATAATTAAAAACAAAGAGAATAACTGCCTTGCCTCTTAACTGCAAAGAAGTTTTAGCTTATTATTTTTGTTTGGAAAAAGAAATAGCATTTATACTTTGTAATGTAAATATTTTTATTATTTTTTTCCTTATCTTTTTTATGCGGCTAAATTGCTGATTTGACTAGTAGAAGATAAGGTCTGGTATTCTTTTTTTTTTTTTTTTTTTTTTTGTTAACCTATGGAGTCTGTAGTCCAATCAATTGAAGAGAACAGAGGCATAAGTCACAGATGCTACAAAATTATCCTTATAAATAGGAATCAGGTTAAGATCGGGGGGGGCGGGGAAGAGGTTTCAGAAGCACTTGCATTTATAGCATTTTATCCCCAGTTCTGGCAAAGAGAATTGTGATCATTTTCTATAGCATTACATTGTAGCCTGGATAACCCACACCTGTATGACATCAAACAGTGCAGATGCTGTATCTAGCTGGGGTAAGACAAAATTATTTTCTAAGTTAATTGATTCTTTCTTAATATGGGTTCCAATTGACTGAAAAAACATAAACTTCGTCAAAGACAATTTCATAGAAACACACTGACAGTTTCACAAACCTCTTAATGAGGGAATAAAGGAAATAGAGGAAGTAATAAGGGAATGAAAGAAATTGAGAAAATTCATATTTTTTCTAATTAACATATTGTATGTAGAACTTCTGTATGCATAACTTGTGTATGTGTATAACAATATAATCTTGTTTCTGCAGAAAAAATCACTTTGATCTTTAGTGGTTATAATATATAGGAAAATAGCTAACCACGGTTTTTTGTCTTAAAAAAAAAAAATGCTTGTTTTAAGATGATCTCTGTGCTTGCAGAGGATTCATCTATGTAAGTAGCAAAATAGTCTTAATTTTGAGAGTAGACAAACATACTGTTGTTGACTAAGAAAATAAATGTTAAGAAACTTTAAAAATATTAATGCAATTTGTTCATGAAATTTATTTCTCTACAGTCAGTGTGTAATTGATCTAACTAGAGAGCAGTAGTAATATTGCTCGTCATGAAAGATCTCTAAACGGAGTAAAAGTGATAATTTTATAACTACATTAGTTGTTATATGCTGTTTGAAAACACAACACTGCATCTGACAGTGAGTTCTGATCCTGATCTTAATGTTTGGTAGATAGACCTAATTTCTATTCAGTCATGAAACTGAAAAATTACTATTTTAAATCATAAATCTGTACAGTGTCTACAATTTTACAAAAAGGTTAAAAATATATATATATATTTTTAATTTTAATATTTGTATTTTGAAGCTGTTCTGTTCTGCATTAGCAACATGAAGTTTCATCTGCCTTGTTTCATGGAGGTTTTAAGTCCTTGTGGTGTAAGTAAGTCACACTTGTTGATGTCATCCTTTGCTCTTCATAGCAGATCATATTTCTAATTCAACAACTAAAAACATGATTCTTGTGACAGAGATTGAAAACATGATTCTTGTGACTAAAAACATGATTCTTGTGACAAATCTAAGTTTGACATGTATCATGGGAATCAGAGTTTCTCTATAATCTTAAACCACAAGAAAGAGTTCAATGCCAAGAGTTCCCTTGGGATCAGATCCCTTATAATAAGAATAGCATTCCAGCAATGTTTCAGTTTTTTTCTAAATGTAGGTGAAGATTTCACTTACTAACATATTTCAAACAGCATTAGAGGCTATGGTCATAAAAGGTACTTGAAATACACAGTTTCATCTGCTGTGTAAAATCTGGGTTGCTCTTATCATGGTTCAGGTGCTGCCATGTCAGATAGCAATGGTTTTGAAACCTGCAGTCTCTTAAAGTTGCAACAGTTTTGTGAAGACTTCAGTACCAATAAAAAAAAGAGCCCCAATCCCCCCCTTCTCTTCCCAACCAAAATCTGATACTACTATGGACAATAGTATTCCACAAATCAGTTGGCCACATCTGTAAATCCTCACTGAATTCAGTCAAAATGCTCTGTCATCAGAGTGGAGTCTTTGTAGTTTGGTGACCCCCACTAAGATGAAAGCTAACCATTATTACGTGGCTCTGATTAAGGAATACATCTGCTGCATCTTAGTTTAACTGATCAAAAATCCATTACAGAATATTTGTGTAAATATATTATTGGTTTGTCCCCGCTGTCACTCATAAAAAATATATATTTAATGTAGAATAAAAGGACCTGGGGGTGCTTGTTTTCAGCCAGCTGAATTTGAGCCAGCGGTGTGCCCAGGTGGTCAAGAAGACCAATGGCATCCTGGGCTGCACCTAAAGTAGCACAGCCAACAGCACTAGGGAAGTCATTGCCCCTCTGTACATGGCACTGGTGAGACCACACCTAGAATACTGAGTTCAGTTTTGGGCCCCTCACTACAAGGATAGTGAGTTGCTCATGCATGTGCAAAGAGTAGTGGAGCTGGTGAAAGGACAAGAACACGACTTATGGGAAGTGGCTGAGGGAACTGGGACAGTTCAGTCTGGAGAAGAGGAGGCTGAGGGGGAGACCTCATCACTCTCTCTGTAACTATCTGAGAGGAGGTTGCAGTGAGGAGGGTGTCAGTCTCTTTGTGAGACTCTGACAAAGTGAGAGGATACAAAGATGCAAGATCCTCAAGTTGTCTCAGGGCCAAATATTTGAACACCCTATAGTTGTATTTTTTCTTTCTCAGCTATATTGAACTGGAAAATATAAAATAAAGACACAGTGAAACCCATTCTAATGGTAGTTTACCAACTTAAGTTATCCAAATACAATAATGATGAAATTTCTTTCCTCTAGAGAGTTTACATATATTAAGCATAATGCGTTACTGTAATCTTAAAACAAAATTTTCCAAGGTCATACAACTTCACACATATTGCCGACAGGTTGGTCTCTTGGCTTGCTGTAGTGCTAATGGCTGATGGAATGTCACCACTTTTAGGTATGCTGGAAGAAAACAGTCTTTCAGTGGGTGGCTTAATTATGAATTGAGGGATGAATGTTAAAAATGTGTGTCTATTTATATTTCTAATTTAGCTTTGCTGCTGGAAGATTTCAATATATATATTCAAAGTCAACGTAGTGACTGAATTCTGGATGGGAAGCGTGGTTGTTTTTCACAGTTGTATAAAAATACATCGATTTTTTTATTATTATTATTTTGTTATAGCTATATTTGTAGCATAATTGCTCTCAATTGTTTCAAGTTTTTGAAACAGTCTGATTGTACTAATGAAATGTTCCTTCTGTAAGGCTGACCTGAACTTTTTATTTTGTTCTGTCATTTATTTTGGAAGTAGTATTCAAAAGTTTGCACTGTAATATATTCTATATGTTTGACAGACCATAAACTTCATTGCTTCCTAGAGATCTGCTTGCTCGTTCAAACTAGTTTAGTTATAGTATATGTTGTGCCTTTCTTTCCATCCAAACATGTGAACTGTGGAACACAGTAAACTCCTACAGCTCCACAGCTAGAAATTTCAGGTGAAGCATGGGTGTGAGGCTTGGAGAGAAAATGATGAAGGTATGCTGAGAAGGGACTGTCCATAATTCCAGATCTTATCTTTATCTGACATTTCGTATGACAAAAGGGTTGTCTCCAAGTTGCTTTGAGATGAAACTCAGTGTAGCAATAGATGGGGTATCAATTTGTGGATGCTAAAAGCACTTCAGACTTGAGTGTCCTTTCTGCTTTGTTCCTGAATTTCCCTTACCCATTCCACTGATATGAATGTTCCCATTGTAAATAATATATATATATTTTCTCCTTAATAAATTAAGGTTCTTGGCCCATGATAGTATTAATAAATAAATAAAATCACTTGGAATTTAAAATAAATCCCTGACCTTTTTAGGCTCATTGTGGATTTAGGCCTTGACCCAGAAGTAGTTAACAAGTAGAAAATTCAAAGCATGCACTGATTTCAGTGAGGTCTTCAAAGCTATGTATATGTTGAGTCCTGGCCTTACCATGAAGATGGAGATCATTATTAACATAGGCTTTCTGCTGTTTACCTTAGGAATTTTCTCACAAGATTGCTCATTAATTTCAGTGAAATCAAATATTAATTTTATGAGTATAGGGCTCACAGTCTTGCCAGAGTGATTTAGAATTGCGCATCTACCGATCTCTTTACATCAGACGTCATAGGTCTGAAGTATATTTCTTTTCCTTGACTTCATACATAATTTAGATTAACAAATTCCAGATGGCTTAGAGATTTCAGTAGCTACAAGTTCAAGAAATTATTCCTCTCTTGAAAGAAAGACTCCATGTTTTTTCAGTTCTTCTTGCGTTTTACTCAGTTTACTCAGCTTACCTTTTTTGTTTGTTTAATTCCTTAAAATACTCTTTCCCTCACATCAATGAGAACACACCTTGAAGTAGTGAGAATGTGCTTAATGAATGTCTGATGCAATTTTCAGTCCTTGCAGGAAATTCTGTGCAATATTTCCTGAAATAGATTAAAATTCTGATCATCAATTTCATCAATTTAAGAAATTTGAGGTTATTTAAAGGATACATATTATTCTTTGTAAAACAAAACTTAATGTTTGAGTCACTGATAATAAGACATTTTCATATACTGACCTCTGTAAGGCACATAGCAAATATTCTAGCTTTGCCCCTAAAATCAATCAGGCAGTTATATTCCTTTTTTTTTTTTTTTTTTTTTTTCTGAAAAATAATATTCAATAATGTGTATACAGAAAGTGTCAGATTTCTTTGGGCGTTACTTTTCTCTGTTTAGCTGGTGGATGTTGCATAATCAGGAAGGAAGCAGTGGATGCATTTTTATAACAAGCTATGTCAAGGAGTGATCTGTCATTTCAACAAGCCACAGTGTTGTTCTTAGTTTTCTTAGTCAAAATTTTGGCTATACCATGGATAAATATTATGTTTTGATCATATTTTGTTGAATGAAGTTTATTTTAAGGTTGCTTCAATGCTATTATTATTATTTGATTGTAAAAATAGCATATGCTTAAAGCTCAAATACTTCAACAGATAAGGTGTACTAGGTTATCATGAGTTTGCTGCAAGTGCCAGGAAGAAGCTGAGTTAGGTTAGTGAAGCTAATTGTAACATTGTAACATCTGAGTTTAAAATCCAATTATATAGATCTTTTTGCTACTTCCTTCTAATTGAATAAATAAATGTTTCTATAATATAACTTAAAAACTAATTTATGGAGCTATTAAAATCTTTAAATAAATAACAGAAGCATTTTGGTAGAAAATCAGTCAGGAATATAGGTTTAGATGTCTCTAGACAGTAGAGACATCTAAAGTAGAGACATAGACGGTATTTTCTCCCTGTGGTTTGCTTGTTTAGGTCTCACATTAGGCAGGAGTCTCAGGACAGAGCAACACTGCTTGCCACAGTGACTGATGAATGATTGCATAGCTCTAATGGGACAAATAGAAAGAAGAAATGAAGGGGTGGAAAGACATCCCATCATGCCTAGTTAGAACTGTACGCTAATGTTATACTTTATTGTTATTTATCCCCTGGCACTATTTAACACCATCAATTTTGAAGATAAATGTAGTAAAAGCATTTTTATCCTGCTGCTATGAAAATGTGCTTTTAATAGATTTAGGTTTTCTCGGGTCATAAGAAAGAAACAGAACGATTTTGTAGCTTTCTAAAGGACTGTATTATATACAGAGTTTAAAATGTCATAAAGCAGCTTGAAACACTATGGGGAGTCTGTGCAGTAATTGGAAAAATGTTTCCTACTAATGTTTGGATTGCATTAGTGTGAGCCGTTGGCATACATTTCATGACAATAAACATGTCTTTGCTTAATTGTAATTATAGCTTACAAAAAGGCTTAAAGAAAAAAGAAGTGAGAAAGGTACTTTGGTGAATATGGGTAATGACATTTTAGTGTACTTAAGGCACAAGACAGCGCTTCTAAAGACCAACTCTAGCTTCCACGCACTGCTAATAGACCAGCTCTATGGTTTTATTTAATAAAATTTATCAAGGCTGGGGAATTTGTTAGGATCCCTCTGTACAACTCACTCTCAGCACAGATTAAAAACTGGCATGGTTGTCATGCTGTGTCTTTTAGATTAAATTCCTGTTAACAATGAAAGCAGATTCTGATCAGTAATTCTGATCAGATTCTGATCAGTGAAAAGTCCTTAAGGACTTTTCAAGGAAGAGCAGCAAAACTGGACAAAGGAATTGTTTACATCTCCATCAACAGTCTTTCAGATGTTTCTTTGGTGTTTGTAACACTGTAATTTCCTTTACTGTATTATGTTAAGACTTTTGCTGAAAGATGAACTTTTTCATGAGATGAAGCCCTTCTGGTCACAGCTTTTAGTGATATACCACATACCATATTCAACCATTTGGGGAGCTATGTTCTTCAGAATGTATCCTGTGGGGGACCAGGAAGTTGCAGGGAGTGGTTGAATGCAATATAAATTCTTTTCTGCATCAGGAAGAACTAAGAGAACAGATCAATAAAGAAATGGTTACAGATGGGACATATGTCTAGCAGAGGACACCTATGCATTCCAGAAGGAAATTGCTGACTCCCCTTCAGCAGCTCTTCAACATCATGCTGTCTATCCCCTCTGAAAGAACCCCTCTAAGAGGCAAGGGACTTTACCCTTGACCTTGGTAAACAGTGCCATGCCTCGAAGGTGGAAATAACACCTTAGAGGCCTGATACTTCTGTACACATCTGAAGCTTAGTGACTATATACTGTTCCAGACACTAGGAAATAAAGGTGACAGTGGACACAGTTAAGTGGTCTGTTGTGAAATACATCAGGAACCACTATGCTGTCTCTTACATTGAGTACTTGCATATATAAATATACATGTCAATGGCTCAAAGCAGATATTCACTAAAAGGAATATCAGTGTAGTACTAGCTTCAGAATAAACATTTAATCCAAGTATAATTTTACTCCACAAGTACCACCTTTGAATTTTCAATGGCATCTTCAAAGCAATTTGTTCACTACAGTTGTTTACAGTTTGACAGAATCATTTACTTCCCATTTAATCTTCACTTTTACCTCACTGAACATGTTAGTACTGCTCAAGATGAGTATGTTTTACATCTTCTGGTTTTAATATTTTTGTAGATAACATTAATGGATAGAGACTGAAGTTTCTCAAAATAAGTCAGATACTTCCACTTTGTATTTGTTCTTCCTCCAACTTATTTCTTGAACCTATTGTCAAAATCTTGGAATAAAAGCTGAATTCTATTTATTTATCCTCTACAGGCCAAGCTATGTGATCTCTACAGTAAATAATCACTGTCTGGCTGACTTTAGTGAGCATCCATGTTAATTCATCCAATGCTTTTCATGTACTATAAAGTCTTTTTAAGGCATTTGAGAACTAAGTATGGGTGTACTAATACCAGTACCTGAGACAGACTACTAAGAAATCATCTTCCTCATATGAGAGAAAGAAAGGGGAAAAAAAAAAAAAAAAAAAAATCCATACAAAAACTGCTTGCATCACTGAGTTCCCAAAAGAGAGCAGAAAATCAGGAAGTGAGTCCGTACAGCAAATCTAGGACATAATCCCCCCTCCCAAAAATCCCTTGCAAGAGTCATATTTGTTTGGAAGCATTCACCAACATCATAAAACCTAGTAAACCCACCCTCCATATTTCAAGTAAATGGAAATATTTTACATCCTATATGACCACTTTAGGAAGTTTCTAGAAAACACTGTATGCATGAATTATTAATCTACAGGATTCATAACTTGGTTCTTTTTCCTAATATTCATTGGAAACCAGACACCATGGGGGTAGACAGGTAATACTTGAATGCAAAGAGAGGTTGCTATCCTTCCATAACTCGTGACATTAGTTTGGTGTCATCTCTTCATGAATCATATTTCAGTTGCAGGGTAAAATGGTTAATGTCTTTATTGTTGGCACCAAAGGATGAATGCAACTCTTCCACAGAAACATGTAGTAAGAACTGTGTATGCTGACATTAGCCTTCAGTCAGTGCCTCCAAAACACAATTTCTATGGTTTTCAGCTACATATTCATCTTACCCCTGTTTATGTGAAGCTGAACAGACTGCACTTGAATATTTAGGCCACACTTTTTCTGAGAACTTCATTCTTAATGATTATATGTTCTGCTTGACTGGCAGTTTGTGGTAGGGCAATTCATTAAGGTTAATTGAATTCTGAAGGGAGCAAAAATAAATAAATAAATCATTGGACATGAATGTGAATTACTGAGAACTAATCTAACATACAGGGTTATAATCTTCAGAGTATATAATAATATACTGTTTTTTAAAACAAGAAAGGTAATTTCAAGTTTGAAATAACAGTTAAAAATCACTGCAGAATCAAAAATAGCACCTTTTTCTTCATCATTAGCAGTCATGATTGTTTAATCAATAGTGGGCATGAGAAGTGACACAAAAAAACCCTGCATCGCTACTGAAGCAGACAGGATATTGACATTTAAACAAATGCTTTAAATACTGTGTTTACTCTTCTAATTTTAATATTAAAACTAGGTGGAAGAGCTTGTCTTTATTAGTCATATTAATTTTGTATTAACAACAAACTTGGAGTTGTTCTTTTTGTTATTTTCTATATGAAAGATAATCAGTCAAACCTATCAAATCTTCATTTTCTTTCAAAAGATTGATTGAAATCTCTAACATTTGGGACTTTGGGAGATGTTTCTATTGATCTCAGTTGTCATGAGCATGGATAATGGCCAAGGTAACCCAAGGAAAGTCACCTGCCATGATCTCTTCATCCTAACAATTCACGTTTGAAACTTTTCAGCAGCAGTTTTGAATTTTTCAGGAAGGAAGGAGTTACATTGCATGGAAACTTGAAAGCGTAGCCTGTTCAGCTATGCCATTTAGCTTTCAGTTGTGTAGTTTGGGTTCTGTTACTGCAGCAGCTCTGGCAGAGTGAATGTCACCATGGCCTAGCTGAAAAGCAGTATACCTGGCTTCCCTGATGGATTTCTGCTGGAGCAAGAGTACCATAGTACCACCCAATGGAACTGCTCCATTTTGATGAGGATGCTTTTACAGATGATGAGCCACAGGAACGGTAGTTAATGAAGTTTCTCTATAGTTCAGATACTTAATAATAAGGCAGCTGTGGGACACAGCTGTTAGTTATAGAGGTGATTCATGGTCTTCTCTCTATTCTGGAATAAGTGCTGGGCTGCTATGGTACAGCAGCCTGTCTTGCCTCTCTCCTTCCCTTTCTGCTTTTTCTTTCTGCTGTTCCTGGGGAAGTGTACATTGGAGTATTTCCAACTGATAAGACTGAGAGTTCTTGTTGCAAACCAGGCTCATAAAAGATGGGACAATTCCTTCAAACAGAGTAAATGGAACATTTGTCAATAGCTATATCTATTCCCAAGGCAATGTTGGAGGCAAACCCAAGAGCAAGAGTACTCCTGCATCTGTGAGAACCTCAACAATAGACAGTGGCTACTCTTGTTTGTATGTGGACACCCAACCTACAAACTTGCTTTCGAGTTAGCTCCTTGGGGCGAACACTTTGTGCAACTGGTGTACTGGAACATCTCCTCTGTGATTCCTCAGGTGGGTAAGCTGCCAAGTTTCAGTGCTGCTGAGCACTGAACACCAATATTTAGGTATCTGAAGGAATTTAATGTGAAATATGCTAGTGTCAATGGACAAGAGAGGTCAATAATTAGTTGTGCTGGGGTTTCAAGTATCTGTGTTTTTTTTTGTTTGTTTGTTTGTTTGTTTGTTTGTTTTTGATGAAGGACCTAAAGTACCTTCGTAGATTAACCATTATCAGTTTTCTCACAGGATTTTCTTTTTTTGGCCCTAACTTTCTATTTTCCTTTTCCTTTTTGTTTTGTTTTGATTAAAGTTGTGTAAGACTCTGGATTTGGAAGCACAGGAGTCATCCTGTTGATATCAGTACAGCTAATGAGACCTGAAAATTATTTAATGTGTAGCTAATAAGGTAATATATTTGTAGTATAAATAACCTTCAGTGGGATTGGGCAATTCTCAGTGTTGCATTTTGTGGTTCTCTGCGACTTACTGAAATATTAAGGATGCATAAACATGTTTGTGGTGACATAAATGTGTTTTTGCCCTTTCTTTTCTGACTCATTAAAAATACAGAACTTTGACTTATCTTTATGCTATGTTAATATCCTTGGAAGTTTGTATGGCCTTAGAGAAGGACATACTGACAAAAATTATGTTCTGGCTGTGTAATCTGAGCTAAAGGTATTTTAACAGATATGATTCCCTGTCTGAATTTAAGAAGAGGTTGGACTGTGCACTTAGTCACATGGTCTGAACTTTTGGGTAGACCTGTGTGGTGTCAAGAGTTGGACTTGATGATCCTTAAGGGTCCCTTCCAACTCAGGATATTCTATGATTCGTTATGAGGAGCTTTTTGGCTTTGGTGTTTTGGAAGTGTGTGATTCATTGAGCATTTTATCTATTTTGTGGAGATGTTGGGGGAGTATTTTTTCTTCTCTAACATCAATTGCACTGAATGTGGGTTAACCCAACTTGAGACACCTAGATTTGCAAGAGCACTTGTTAATTTACATGAATAAACAGAATGGAAGTAATTTTAAACCTCTACTTGTAAAATTGTCATGTTCAGCAGAACATATATTTTAGCTGAGCACTGGAAAAAATAATTAAACGGAAGACAAAGAAAGGAAAATACTTCTAGAATCACTTTAGAATCACTATAGTATTTTTTTTTTTTCTTTAGCAATTTTCAAATTTTTCTACATGTGACTTTTATCACTCTAAACTCTTGAGATGCTGCGAGGGCAAGTTTTGCACTAAAGAGCTCCCTGGGAGACAAAGTAAGGGAGGGGTTTGACTGGTGTTTCATGTACATTACCCTTTTTAGTTCTTGTTATATTCTTGGTGTAAAGCTTGCAGAAAAGCATCAGTCCTTAGGTTATAATTAGGCTATTGGGTATGAACAGGGCCAACAATAACAACCTGAAGGTTAAAAAGGGAGTATCTTCTGTGACAGTGACCTCTCCTTCAGTGTTTAATTATGTACTCCACCTAACGTGGTGGTGTGGGCAAAACAGTCCTGTGACATTCTGATTAATTTACTGCCACTTAAAGCAAACTTTTAAGGACCTTTTAATGACCTATCAGGGTGTCAATAGAGGAGGGGGGGAAGCCCATAAACCCTTCAGCAACGAGGCAAACACCTCACTTTTTCCTCCTGCCATGCCCTGCCGTGGGCCTCGCGGCCTGCCCGGGCCCCATGGCCTGTCCAGGCCCCAGCCTTGTCAGGCGAGTGGGAGCTGGCCATGGAGGTTTCCTTCCATTGATCCTGCTGGCTAGTAAGTGAGAGCAGCTTTCCTTTTCTTCCTTTCCACTGCTGAGCTAACTGCATGAGCTAACTGCAAGTGTCTTCACAAAACCTGAGTGATCATTTTGCGGTTGGGGAGAAGAATTCCTGGCAGTTGTTATTTTTGTGGGGAACGTGATAGAAAACCAAGAAGTGTACCTAAACAAAGCAGGAGCAGCTTCAGAGCCCCTTTGAGATACAGTAATGAAAGGCTGAAGGCAACAAGGCCACCACATCCACAAAGGTTTTACCAAGGCATGTAGAAGGAAAGTAGTCACAATGCACATTTAGCCATGGAAATCTCAGTGGTTTCCAGCTAATAAATATTTATAGGCAAGTGTTTCTGCCATTATTACATTTAGTTAAAAACAAAGATCTCTGTGTGAAATTGAAACTTAATGTTTCACCTGACTTGCTTGCAGAGCAGGGAAAAATGCGATTCTGACCTATTTAGATGATGAATTGCATCTACATAAAGGATGATTATAATTAGTTGAATAAACATCTAGAAAGTAATGAGCTGTAAAGATATTACTATCCAACTTTCATGTATAGTGATAAAAGTAATGGAAATCATTGGTGTGCTGATTTACCAACTAAAATAATGGCTGTACAGGGAATCCCTGATTTAAAATGCGATAAAATACTTGTGCTTTGAAGATGCTTGTCTATAAATTTGTGACAAGTTAGTCCAACAAATTATAAATTACAAATTGGTTCTTTTTTTTTTAAAAAAAAAAAGTTCTTTGTAAACTGTGTCTATCTTTCTTTCACTGTGAGTTTTTTGAATATGCATTTCTGACTGCATCAAACATCAGCTTAATCAACTTGAATTTTTCTCATCATAGTCTAATTGAGAAGCAGTGCTCACCTTCAAAAGAAATAATTTCAGTCTGTCTATAAAGTGCTGCTCTTGGATTTGAGGGTAGCTCTAAGAGGTGAAGATGAAGACTTGTTTTCTGTAGGCCTCTGGGGTTTGGTTTTTTGAACTGTTGATCTATTAACTGCACCAGCGGTCAGTACTGCACCTCTCTGTGGATGTGTCCCTACACCAAGGTGATGATTACTCTGTATTAAATGTAAGTGTAAATAGTGTTTACTCATTATTTGTGGATAGGTATATTTCTTATAAAACCTTGGTATTAGGTTCATGCTGTTGTATATTCTAATTTTTATCTAATGGAATACTTTTTCTTACATCTTTGATAAACGGCTTGTTCAGCACAGAATTATTTAGACATTAGAAATGGTGCTGTTTAGAATTACTGTGCTTGTGTCTCAGAAGAGTTTACAGATTCATGCATGTTATATATGTCCATATTTCTTAGGGAGGAATATATAAAATATAAAAATAGTATTGTGTAAGAAATGAAGAGATAAAAGGGGAATCATGGCTTGACAAACATGTTTCAAGAGAAGATTAGGTTCTTGTATGAATCTAGCAATTGTTTTTGTTTCAAGTCCGGAGTTGGGCTTGTATATAAACATATTCACCAAGTGGCATAAAAACCGGTCTAAATAACAATTTTGTTGAATGACTAAAGTGTCTGGTTTTAAACAGTTATAGGTTGTGACTGTCAATGTGCCAATGCAAGGTAAATCAATACCACCTTCATCTGCATGAAATGAGAGGTATCACCTAGTGGCTCATGTTGGTTTAACTATGTGCTAGCTGATGTAACATTTATAAACAATACCCTTACTCTTTTGGGTCTAACATGATGAGCAATATGTGGTAAGGAAAAAAGTACAGCACTTAATTTGGAGTTTACATTTAACCTTCAAAATAAGGTGCTTATACTTGATTACAGTAGTGTAAATATGGTATCAGGAGTGACTACCTGTGCTGTGGTGGGATGAGAGAGAAATTTTGGAGGCCATACAATCTGAGTTCCCATCTACCTGCCCTGTCTGTGTCCTGCCAGCATAACTATTTCTTGGGTTGCTGTGTTACAGACGAAGATATTTATGACTTTCAAAAGTAGTGTCTTTCTAAAGTGGTTTTGAAAAATGGGAAATCCTTCATTTTCATAGCTGTCTCTAGCTTTAGAGGTAATCAGTCTCAGTGAGTGGTCCCAGCTTTGGTCTTTCTTAAAACCTAATGTTTTTTAATGCTCTGCCTGTCTGTCTGTGTTTCCTGTAGTCCAGTTCTTATCTCCTGTGGGCCAAGAGGCCATCCTGCTCTGGGATCAATTTAGTCTTCCCTGAATTACTTGTATTTTTTCCAAAATAGCACAGGAAGGTCCACCTGCTGTATTCCAAAGGGGTAGTTTTCTAGTCCTTGGTTAGCCTACTTCCCCTTCAGCACGAGCGGACCCTGCAATTGCAGTGAGGCTTACTTTTGAACCATTTATTTAAATTTTAACTGCTTTCTAGAGTGTTCTCCCGGGTGTTGTAGAGAGAACTTTAATCTCATGGCTGTGCTGAGAGGCATGAAGGAGGCCTCATAGTAGTAGTTCCTTTTGACAGGGAAATAGATGCTGTCTCACAAAAGAAGTTTGAATTTTACTCCCAGGGCCTCCAAGCAGTTCCTTCTTAGCCTGCCTAACAGACATGAGTAACATATTAAAAATGACTTAATAAAAACAACAACCTAGTAGGAACTAGATTTCAGCTGGTACCATAGATCTTTTCAAAATCTAACTTTTAAATCTGCCTAATAACTTTAGACACTATTTTTTTTTTATTTCCATCTTGAAAATACATTCACAAACTCATTTAAAGACTTCTCACTGAAAACTTACTGGGATGTCCAGGTCGTCCTTGCTCTCAATCAATAACTACTCCTTTAATGGCATGGTATCTTGCTGACAGGAAACACACCGTCAAGATGTGTTTCTCTAAATCAGTCAAAGGGAATAAGCCTGGAGAAAGAATGGAAGCCAAGTTTCCCAGATCAATACCTACTGGTGTATATCTGTCACCTTTGCTGGGCAGCAGGAAATGTGGTTAAAACAGGTGGAGTTAGGGATACTTTTTCAAGTTTCACATGTTTACTTGAAAATACTTAATGGAACTTCTTAGAGCACCTGGCTAGTGATCTTGACTTTATTTATGTGCTTTGAAAGTTACAGTAGACCTTGGCATTTTATTTATTTTTTTCCCTGTGTACATCTGTGAATTGATTTCTTCCAAAGGAACTGAAGTGGCTTGCATAAATAAGAGGGGACAGGAAAATTGCTGCTGATGTAGCTTCTGGAAAAGCAAGCAAGTGCCCTGAGCACCAGGTTGCCATTCCTATCTTCCAAGGGGGAGTGTGCTTCTGGAGCTTGCTGTCCTCCAGAAGTAGCTGAACACCGGTGGTGTGGTGCTGGCTCTGAATATATGGCCAGGGAGAGCAGCAGGGAGAGGACAAAAGTCTTTCATTAATGTACTTGTTGTGACTTTCTAACTGGGCTGGATTTCTTAATTTTAAACATCCCTGTGATTTGTGCCATTTTTGGAGGTCACAGTACTCCAACAGCTGGTGAGTAGGAAGATGTTTAAACCAATTAAAAGCAATTTGGGGAGGGGGGGGGGGGGAACAAAAAGTAAAATTGAAAGGTCTAGAAAACTGGATCTTTTCTATAGAGTAGCAACATAATTTTCATCTAAGGTGAACTGGCAGCATTCACTCTTTCACAGAGCTACGTTGCTTAATGCAAACTGAGGATGTGCCTCTAGTGTTCTGTACCTCTCTTCACTCAACAGGAATAATTGTTTGGGAGAGAAAACTCACTAGCAAAGGTGGGAGGACAGCAGTAGAGCATATTGGTTACTTAAAGATGACCTGCAAATCAGTTTGATGTTTCTTGACAAGACATGCTTAGTGGTTCCAGTAATAGCCATGCTTTCAGCACACTATTATCCAGCCCTGCCTGGATCACTGCTTCTGCTATTGTCTGTCTTTTTAAACCTTTGGAATAGGACACACTGTGCATCTGGATTATTAACAAATACACTGTCACAAATGGAGTCTGTATTTGCAAAAGTAATATTTTAAATCCTAATGCTGGTAAGAATGATCATTTTAGACTCACACTGGGGGTTTTACATCTGCGCATACAAATCCACATTCCTACAAGAAATAATAGTCTCACTTAAAAAAAAAAAGTCACTAGTGAAGTAAACAGTGATGAGATTGGCATAAGCCATAGGACCAGCTCTTTATGGAGAGAAATACATTATTCAGTAGAGAAGAATGTTAATATTAATTCTGATTTTTCAATTTGTCTGTAAAGCTATATTCCAACCCTGTGTATGGGTATTGAGGTTGAGAAATGCCTATTATGTGTCCTTAAATAACAATTTGTTACATGTACATAGAATGATGCTTTTGTACACATACTGAGTTCCATACATAAAATATGAAACTATTACAAAAATATAGTGGCCAGCTTTACAGAGCTGAATTGCCTTATAATTCTGAAATTCAACAAAAAGACCTAGGGCATGCTATAAAAAACTTAATTTAGGAAAATGTGTATGTGAAAGTGATTTGATAAAAAATGGTAATTATTTTCTTCCATACTGCTATAACCAAATCAGTAGGAGACTGATTTTGTTTTTATTCTCAGTACAAAGTGTTTAAAAAATAAATAAATCTGTTGTCAGTTGCAACCTTGTCTGCAGAGTCCCAGCCTAAAGCAAGATTTTTACAGTCAAGTTTTAAATCCCTTGATGTATACGTGTTTGTAATGGAAATGCTAACATAACCTTAGCTGTTACAGGGCAAACAATATTGCAATAATAAATAATGAATAAAGTGGTTTAATAATTTGAAGCAAATCATGTCATAGGCTTGGCAAGATTTTATGGCTAAATTATATGGGCAGGAACCCATCAGCGGACATGCTGCATAAATACCATAAATAGATGTAATAAGGATGTGTGTTCATAAAGGTGAAACTACGGTTTTCATGATCTAGGGTATAAGATGCTGTATGTGACTGTACAAAATTGGTTAGAAGCCTTAGGAGAATCAAAAGCCAGAACAAATGATCAATGGGACAATTTTTAATCAATGGCTATTATCTTTAGTACTAATGGTCTATACTATACAGTGGCTCGCTAAATCTGCTGGGCTTCTGAATATGGATGTTTCGGTTAATGATATGTTGTATGGCCTATTGGTAACACTTCTTGCCTTTTAATTGCAAAATGTAATAGATATATATATATTATTTTATTTTTAGTGCCACACACAGCCTAATTGAATGTTTTTCTCTTTATAGCCTAAAGAGACATGGGGATTTCCCTGACACAGCATGGGTCTGGTTCAGTTAGGCTTGTATCTTTTTCTGACAGTGCCTACTGTATGCTTCTAAAAGGATGCAACAAATCACCAAACAGGAAAGGGCCAATTAATTAATTCCATCCTGATCTCGGATACCAAGAGCTGCTCTCTGGAGTTACAGCATTCATCAGAACTTGAAGGGCATCTGTTTCCCATCAAGTGGTTTATCCGCAGTTACTGCTTTTTTTTTTGCTTTTTTTTTTTCTTAGATCAAGAACAGCACAGGATGAGGGTGATGACCACAGGCATGAGCTTTTTCTTGTGTTTTTCTTGTGTTTTAAAGGAGTGTGCTTATGACTATCTTGAAGTTGAAGAACTGGCAGGATGCAGGAGGTGGCCCTAGCTTGGTGTACTGCAGGTGCAGCTGCTCCTGCACAAAGCAGGGGATAGGAGCAAAAGACCTATGAACCTGTGGCACCAGCCCCATCTTTGTCAGGAAGGGTGTCTGCTTTAAGAGGTTTGCTCAAAGGGATAGAAAATACTCTAGGTGACAATTCAGTATTAGGCAGACTTTATCTAAATGAAAGTCCTTTCTTTGTGCAACAGTGGCTGCGTAATGTGGGCAACAACAGGTAGTGATAAGGCTAAAAATTTGGAAAGATTTTACTTCTTCTAGGTTCCTCTGAGCAAATGCAATATTTTAGAAGGAGAAGGCTTAAACGGTCAAAACTTTTTTTATTTCTGCCCACGGGACTCAGTTTTAAGGGCTTGTGTCATATTGGGCATTCAGAAATGCCCTGGCACTGTTCAGCAGCTCTTCTCAAATTCCTAGCATGATTTTCTTGTGATATACGTGCACAAGCTATTCATTATGCTAGTGTTAACACATTGATCTTGCAGCTATCTGACACTTCTGTTGACTGTATTGATGGCTGTAGGGTTGTCAGGCTGCTGTGCACTCAGAAATGAAGCCAGCAAGAGAACGATCAGGCAGATCCCTGTAAATCTAGGGTAAAACTGCATGAGGTCAATTTGTGAAACAGCCTTCATCTAGGAGTCATAAGTCCAGGCCAAATTAGCTCTTCTTTTAGAGATCCTAGTTTAATCATCTGTGAGAAAAAGAGGCTGCATTGCCTTTGTGTGTAAAAGGAAACAAACTTAATTGTTACTGTTTTTCTATATGTCTCAGTGCTTTTTTTTTTTTTTTTTTTTTTTTTTTTTTTTTTTGAGAGAGAGATCACACTTTGCCTGTTTTCAAGGCAGCCAAATTAGGGCACTCTAATGTGGTACCATTTAGTATTCCCCTCTTAACTCATCTACTTACAGAAAGGCACGGCAGATGTTCTGTAAACTCTAGGGAAGGCTATGTGAGCCTTACCAAGAAATTCCTCCTTGCAGCCTGTCACGCGGTAGAGAAGGAGCTCTCCTAAAGACAGCACTCATAATATGAAAGGTTCTTGATATAAGAAGGTGGACTTTGCCTCAATTTCATGTCTTGAGTTCACTCAGGAGAGAAAGGGGGGCGGGAAGTATCTTGCACCTTGAGAATGCTAAAATTTATGTATGCTTCAAGCTTGTGTTTAGGCAAGGTGAAGGCAGACACATCCTCTAGTAATATACTGTACTCTGCACTGTAAATTAACACTGGATTCAACTAAAATTTTGTCATCCTAATTTAACTAGCTTTAGTGATTTAGGATCCTATTAAACCAGCAAACATTTTGTCTCCCATCTCAGATCATAGCAATTCAAATCTATTAAGTCACGTTTGTTGTTGTATATAGCAAGGATAGCCCCACCAGTAAGATAACTCTAATAATGGGCCATCACTTACAATTCAGTGCCAAATTTGAAGATATACACTCTTTAGATTACAATGAAGAGCTGCATTGTATCTTTTTTCCAGCTCTCAGTTATTAACTGATTGTGGTTATTGGTACCCATCACTGGTTTGTAATCCAGTATTTGACAATTTAGTGTTTCTCTTTTGTGAAACCCTCGTGTTGTCTAGAGCAAGATCAATTTTCTTCTGTGTTTATAATTACTTGCAATATGAGCTTTGTTTCTGTATATTTGTAGAGAGATCATTCTGTGCATTTCGATGATTAATTCAGCTGCAGTCACTTTACCAAGGCCTTTTGCAGGAATTGGCAGTCAGATTGCAAATCCTCCACCCCTAAACCTTTCAGAAACCCCTCTCTCCCAAACTATTTTCAGTAATGAGATTGTATTATACAGTATAGAGAGTGTGTTGCAGTTAACATTTTTCAGAGTAGGAAGGTTGATAAGGTTGTTCTAAGAGAGAAAGAAAATGGGAAACAAATGCAGAGTTACTAAATTATCCCATTTTTCTTCCAAATATGAAATTTACGCTTCAAGGCTTCTCCAAGAGAAGAATTGAATAGAAAAAGCACCCCAATCCAGGCTTGCATCTACAGATACTAGCTATTACAAGCTTCTGATGCCAGGTGTTATGGAAAATCCTTCTTGTCTTCCTAATGCAGGGCAGGTGCTTACCCACCCTTGCAGAATTCAGCTCCTTGTGCCACACACATCAGCTATGTCTCCATGTTTTATCAAATATACTATGAAGATACTTTAATTTTAGTTGTTTTATTTTGTCTCTGAGTTATAACTCTACCCCCATCTCCTTAAAAAAATAAAAATCTCTTGTGGCAGGAGTCTGTGATAGCTGAATTTGACACTTTGAAGCACTGTAATTGTGACAGAAGAACAAAGACAGGCATTGGAAACGAGGTGTTATTTCCCTGTTCAGGCTCAGCTTCAAGTAAAGCTTAGGAAGGGAAGATTGTTTGCGTGACATATACCTCACAGAAACAAGTGGTAGGAAATATATTAATACTGTGATGTTCAACTCTCGTACTGTAACAGAGAGCCTGTGTAACACGTTTCCAATTAAAGTGCCAAGATGTGCTACATAAAACACGGTAATCTCTTTAAGAAACTTTCAGAATAGCTTATCTGTGCAGTTGGCAGCACTTGTAAATATTTGAGGCTGATGGATGTGGATCGGGTGTGCAGTGTTTTCATTGTGGAGGGGGGAAAAAGCCTGACAGTGAGGAAAAGCCAGTTGCGTTTGGAGAGGCCATTCCATGCCTGCCTGTCTCCGAGAGCCCTGCGATGTGCCCATGTCCCTGGGAGGGAGAGCCCCTGCTCAGTGCTCCTGTGGTTTGGCTCCCAGCTCCCCGGGGCAGAGGAGCTGCACTCAGAGCTCAGCAGAAGCCCGGTGCTGCAAAGCGTGGCAGTCCACGTGCAGTAGTGCCAGCAGTGAGCCCTGCCTCAAGCCTGGGATTCATCAGCCACCCGTGGTCTCCTCCCCCTGGCATGTGCCCAATAGCTGCCAGTAATAAAGTTGTGAACGTCCCATGTAGATTTGATGATCAAAGCATTAACCTGGATGCCACAGGAAGGCTTCTGCTCTGGGTGGGGATTCTGGGACAGCCTGCAGGAGGTCCGGCTTTGTGCCATTAGACCTGGCAGGAAAGCCCAGGGTCATTAGGCTGGAAGTTGTTACGCTCAGTGAGTTTGTACGGTGGTGGTGTTTGTGTCTTTCTGATTCCTCTTCTTTTACTGTGACTGGTGCATGGGGGAGAAGGTGGGTGAAGCCTGTGCAGATAGGCAGGGAGCAGCAGGGGAGCAGTTTGTCCCTTCTTCCTGGATTGCTCTAGTTTGCATATGTCCACTCCATAGTTATCTCTGTTCTCCTCTTCACCACACGTAGCAGTTTTCGATAGTATTTAACTTGGAGTTCCCACCTGTGAGGTCTGACCTGTTTAGTATCAGCTGCTTCTCTGCTTCTGCCCATCTTTCCCCTGCAGCTGCAGCTCTTCCCTTCTCACCTCATGCAGTTCACAGAAATCATTTTGTTGTAATTTTTCCATCTTGTTTTGTCCTGGGAAATGTATCCTGTAGGAGGGAAAGTGTCCTGAAAGGCTGGAATAACAGAGCTGGAAGGTAGGTAGGGGAAGGGAACAAAGGAGAAGGAAATTTGAAAGCTCTTTTTCAGCAGTAAACAACAATGCCTTAACCAGCTTTTTTTTTCCTTTCTTTTTTTTCCCTCCATATTCCTTGAACACTGTTCTCTGGGAAATACACGCTAATTTCTTTTTTTTAATTACAATAATGCAATAATGTATTTATTTCAGAAATAATTTGGGAGGTAGGTGGAATGAATGTTATTTAATTGAAACCTGTTTGCCATTGAGGGGAAGTAGACAGAGTTATTACTAGCCAAACCTCTTTTTTTTTTTTTTTTTTAAGGGTAGGCACTGCAGTCTTTCTTTTTACCTTGTCAGTCAAACATAATTAGTACTTTCTGTGCAGAGAGTTTTCACTGTCATGCAGATTGATTGGAAAAAGGCATGTTCTCTAAGCAATAGTTCTTCTCCTGATGAATTAAATAGTCTTGCTATTCAAGTTGGTAAGAGCTGGGTTTGACACACATTATGCTATGTATACTTCCTGCAGTATTTGGAAGGCAACTTTGACTTTCATTGGATTTAGATCTGACTCATGCCCACTATCATAAACATAAGTGATCCCTCGCTGTAAAACATTTGGCAGCATTTGTCATCAGAAGTGCCTCTTTGTGCATTTTCTGCTATTTTCTGCCTTCTGCAGGCTATCACTCTAAATTTGTGTTTAATTGGTACCTATGCCCTATTGAAACTGGCATTCCACCTAGTGTGTGGGCTGAATGCCACGCTGACAGATGGACATCAGTTCTGGTATGCTGAAGAGCCAATATTTGCATCACGTGCAAGTACGAGTCACTAGATTTTACTTTACAAATAGTGAATTTGAAAATCTTGCAGGGCTTTCATCTTTGAGGTGAGAAGGATGCACCAGTGCTTTTCAATCTGCAGTTGGAGTATAGGAAAAAATATTGTGGTTGTATGAAGTAGCTGCTTAGCTCTGGTAAACCAGGGCTGTTGTTCAGAGGTAGGGTTATAATCGTCTCCACCCTCGATTAGCTCTCCACAGGGCACACTCTGACTTTTTAGTAATATTATTTCTGTGGCTAAGCCAAGTTTCTCATGGAATACCTTTGCTGAATACAGAAATCTGATCTGTCTTGCATCCCTTGTAGAAGGCTGCCTATTACTTCTGCTCAATAGAAGCTTTATAAAGACAGCTTTGGCGAAAGAGCGTCACTCAAATGGCTATTTAACTCCCCAGTGAAGAAGCTAAAATGTTAAGAAAAAGAAATCGGTAAATACGCTGCCTTATTATTCTGCAGCATTTAATATACATTTCAATACTTCCTGTTCAGTATTTCTTTTCCTTTCTTCAGGCAATTAGCTGCTCAGATGTAAACATAATAAAAGCTAAACTACACAAGAGAGGGGTTTTCATCCTCTTGCTAATGCAAGTACAGACTCTAAATCTCGACCTGAATACTCTTTGCAGATTGACAAGGGGTGCATTATTCTAAGTCACTCTGTATTATGTGTGAAGAGTGCCCCAGCTGTGTCATTGCTGAGGTTAAAAGGTGTTAGCGCTTGCATCTTTTAAATGAGCATAGTAAATGAAAGTGAACAATTAAGTAAGAAATTTGGCTTGCTATCTTTGCATGCTGTGTTTTATTGTGGTGTTGCCAGCTTCTCTGAATGAAAATACAAGAGCAAATTAAACAGCTTTATGAACTCGCAGGAGGAGCAGTTGTTCTAGTGGCTTTCATACAAATGTCTAATTAATTCTTGAAGTAACCCAAATTGTTCTTTTGTGATCTGTGAATGGGAATTTCTGAGGAACCTGTGCAGATGAAACTCAGTGAAAGGAGAACAGGGATTTAATGATTAGCTGGCAGTTTGCAGTTGCTGGGTCCAGATATTTTAGTTATTTTTCTCATTAATATTGCATTAGTAGGTTTAATGAAACACTTGGATGAATATGTTATAAGTAATAAGGCATTAATGTTATTTTTTTGAGCAGTCAGTT
This sequence comes from Oxyura jamaicensis, assembly GCF_011077185.1. Classification (NCBI taxonomy): domain Eukaryota; kingdom Metazoa; phylum Chordata; class Aves; order Anseriformes; family Anatidae; genus Oxyura; species Oxyura jamaicensis. The sequence goes on from NC_048893.1 coordinate 99,179,954, forward strand.
ATGCTAATGGACATCTGTCACTTTTTCACCAGTGTTTTTTTGAATTGTTTGGGGGGATCCTAAAATAAAGGTATGTAGCAATTAAAAAACAAATTCTGAATAGTCTACGTTTGGTTAGTAGCTGTGGGCTTGAAACAAAAGAAAATGTTACTGTAGGAGAAAAGCTAACAACCTTGTAACTTTTGCTTCCTTCCTCTAAGTGGACTTTTCTTTTAAAGAGCCTCAGGTTAAAATTCTGTAAAGATGGTCATTTTGTTTGTTCCCAAGCCCACACAAAATAAATTCCTTTAAAAACAGATATAAAGTATTCCTACTGAAATATTTACAAACTTCAAAATTTGCTGAAATTATTTAATTTAACCGGTGTTTCTTTTTTTTTTCTTTTTTTTTCTTTTTTTTTTTTTTGGAAATGGTATTCTTTTTCACTACACCTATACTACCACGTTACTCCCCTGGAGAAATCCGGTTTATTTTCATGTCAAACCAACAATACTTTCACAGTTAGTATGAATACAAACACCTCTTTTTAGAAATACCCTTGTTATGTGTTGAACACGTGTATCCCAGAAATGTCCTGTTCTGTTACGTGCTGAAGCAAAGTTACCTCATTCTGGTAACAGTTGACAAGGTTGTGCTCTAAATTGTTTGGAAGAGAACATTCCCTAAGCTGTATGTATACAGTTTCATTAACAGGTCTTTGTAAAAAGGAAGATGGAGTTGAACAATAAACAAAATGTAAATATCACAGGAAAGTTTGGGCAGAGTGCATCCAAGTGTCGTCTGGTGTGTGGGCAGCTTTAGGTGTGAAATGAAGCCTCCACATCATGTAGGGACACCAAAAGGAGCTGCGCATCTTCTTGGTGAATGAAAGAGCTTTCATGTTTCATCCTATGTTATAAATGTATGCCTTATGATTTCATCTCTATTGTATTTTTATTTAACTTTGGTAACCGCTAAGAATTCCTCCACTGTCTTCATATGGACCAGGCTCTCTTGCTCTTCAGCAAGAGAATAACGTATGCCTGAGCTTGTCTGCTTAGCAGTACCTTTCCCTTTAAAACTTCCACATATGCCGGTTCTTACAATACCTTAATTGAATATCAAATTAAGCTCACCATAGCTTTAAATCAGTCTGATTTAACCTATTGTTTTCATAGTGGAGATGTAATTTAGCTCCATGTAGCCCAGTCTGCTCCACAGCTATCTAAATCACGCTACGTTTCCATAGATCTGCAAAGCTTTATCCAGCTGGCCTATAAAATGGAAGCAATTTCTTGTAAAAGCAAATCTCACCACTTTACTGAGATTTAAAATAAGCCCCTCAACCCCTTGATTCTAGTCAGAAGCTGTAACAAATGAGGAATTAGTTTGCATTTCCAAATGTTCACTGTGGGATAATGATGTAAAATAATATCCAGCCATAATGACAATAAACAAGGAGGGTTTTCTAAAGGAAGTTTTTGGGGAGATAGAAACTCCTGCTTCCATTGTGTGTGTACAATGGAAAATGTCCTGATCCAGGAGGACCATCTAAATATTATGAGAATACATTAGTCTAATAAATAAAGGTAACCTGTAGTACAGTTGTAATTGTAGTTCAAAAATTGCTTATTCTTTGAGCCTAAGATATTTATACTCAGTAATTCATAGAGTATCATATGAATGTAAAGATTCCATGTAAGCATGTGTATGTTGTGTATTAACTTGCATACTGGCAAAATATTGTTCTTAGTAAATCTGTAAACTTACATGGAAGGAATATGAAAGCTTAACTGGAAAGAGTTATGTTAAGTCTGTAAATTATACTTTAATGCAAGACCAGACTTTGCTTTTCTTCTAAGCAGCACCTGATGGGATTGTATGGCCCATTGTATTGGTGTAGTCATGAAAAACCTGCAGGAGAAAGAATGGAGTCTGTTTTCCTGAGTCATGTAAATCTGCTGTTTAAAAATATGTACAAAAAAGCGTATTTCATAATGAGTGACTCTGAGAACCCAGGATGTTGACAGCATCGGGGACACTTCAGGGTTTATAATGATACCTAATTTATTGCATCTGACTGCATGGAAACCTTTCGAAGTTATTGAAGTGCATGTCACAAATATAAAGAATAGCACTGCTTAGACTGCTTGTATACGCTCATAGGGCATAAGCTGTGCTATTGGGGTATGCATTCATAACTCATAGGGCAGTAAATATGATTGGCAGGTGTAAGTCTGCAAGCTTGGCTCAATTCCTACATAGATAAATAGAGCCAAAAGTTGATATTTATAGTGTGTGCGCAGGCGTGTGTGTATACATATATATACACACACACAAATTATTTTTTATAGAGGTAATATTTCCTTGTCAGATTGTCACTCTAGCAATACTCTGAAGTTTCAGGAATGCCAGAGCAGTGGTAGGCTTTACTATAGCCAATGCTAGTTAGTCTTCCTTTCCCAAACAGAAGCCAGTGTGGTGTAGCTAATTCTATGTAGCCCCTTCAGTTTTCTGTCACATATACTGCTAATGCACTACATTATTTTTTGGACACGTGACTGCTTTCCCCTGGGCCGTAAGTGGCAGCTGGGTAAGGATATGTCACACCTTCCATGGTTGCATGTGGGCCATGGTGCGTGGCTCTGCACCTTTGCCGGGCCGTTCCAGTGAAGCTCTGTGGCACTGTAGTGCAGAGGCTGCCACCAGCAGGCCTTTGGGCAGCTGTGGGAGGCTGCAGAAAATCTCCCGGACGGATGTACGGTGCAGGGCGCAAGGAGGAAGGGAGGTGGAATTGCCGCTGCTGTCTATACATGAGCCTTGCAGTCATTGCAAAGCCCTCAAAAATGCTCAGGTGTTGCCAACAGTGCACCTTTCCACAAAATATTCCTTCGTATTGATTGAAGACTAGGGCAAATATCATTTTATAATATAATCAAAGGTATAGGCCAGAGTAGCTATCATGAATGCCAACCTTCAGATAAGAGGGAAAGATAACATTATGCAAGCTAAAGAATGGCATTGTGCATGCAAAGAGCTTTTGGAATGAGTTTGGACCACCTGTTCATGAAAATTCCTGTGATAGGAGTGGAGTTCTACCATCTTCTCTTGTCTGTCAAACTTGCACTGTGTCCCATCCAAATGCAATATTTCCTAAATAAATGAAAGGTAAAATTCAGTGCATACTTAAACTGAATGTCTGATTATCCTGAAATTGCAGCATGTAGTGGTGTGTGTTTTGAAGATAATGCTGGGAATCAAGCCTTCAGGCATGGTTTAGCATGTTGTTCATTGCTGTGCACAAAGCTGATGCTCCAAATTCTCATTCACAAATTTGTGGTTACCATTTCTGAAAATTTTGCGGTTGGAACTTATGTGTAATAGTAATTCAGACTTTTTCAGTGTGAGTTATTCAATAATGTATTAGCACTAAGAATAGCTTTTAGTTTTTGTTTTTTTTTTTTTTCTTTCCAACTTTGGATGTGTCCTAATTACGTATACGTAAACTTTGCATAAAAAACACTTGGCATTTTATCATTATGAAGCTCCATAAATGATTGGCTCGTGCTATCTGTGTGATTTTTTTTTTCCTAGTTCTTATTTTGAATTAGCAAGGCTTGATGATTTATTTTTTTGTTTGTTTTAAAAAAAAAAAAAAATATGAAAACTGTCTTAGAGATATCGGGAAATGGTACATCGTACAGCAGCCTCTAGCCAGCTTTTTGGTGATTATTGTATTCTGCATCTGGAGATTTGACATAGACTTCTTAACTTCAAATTTGCATTTGTAATTTCAGTTACTTTCCTTTTTTGTGCCTTTTTTTTTGTTGTTGTTGTTTCTTGATGTTAACCTTATGCTATTTAATATAAGGAATATTTTTTTTCTTCTTTAATTTCATGGTCATTTTGAGTTGTCCCTTTTATTGTGGGTAAACTGCAACTTGCAAAGTATTGAGATGGAATGGAGGTTGAAGACAATTACTTTTTTAATGTCCAGGATATTTCATCTTACCTGAAGGGCTATAGCTTGTGTTAACAAATGCAAGACACATTATTTGGAAGAAGTTGTTTTCCATGGAAACCAACAAAATAATGTGATCAATATCGATGTTTTCTTCCTTCCAAGTCTGTAGCTGTGGAGACAGAGTGGTGCCAGGGACACCTGCTTTAGTATTTCCATTTACAGATCTGAGGCAACATCAGTGGTAAAGTGCTTCAACCTTCCCTTTACATGGAAAGCAGCAGGAGGGTGATTAACAAAAACTGACCATACTGTCCCTTAGATCCACCTGCTAAGGGAATAGGCTTTAGATTTGTGTTAGAAGTGCGTGAACAAAGCGTTTGGAGAGATCCAAAGTGTATGCATTTCATACTCACCACATGAAGCTTTGCAAAATGCCAGGAACTGATTTGTAATGTCTCTGGTCACCTCAAGCAGCATGCCCAACTACCAATGTTAGTGTACCAGCTCCTCCCTGCAGCACCTGAATCAGCATTTGGGCATCAGGAATGAGTCCCTAAGGATTTTTCTGTGTGTTAAAAACTCCAGAATGACTTTGTGTTAGAGTACACAAAGCAAAACCTTTTCTAAGTACTGCACTTAGGAAATGCAGAAGAATTGCTTTTTACAGTACACAAACCGTGTTGACAAAGGATGCAGTAATGGCCACAATGGATTAAATCATTGGTTAAAATCATGGAAGGGAAAGTCTGTCCTGAAAATAGAGAGATGCAAGTTTGACCTCAGACTGGGGAATTTGCCCCAGCCTCTAGGAGCTCCTTGTTGAGGAATCATCCCAGAGAAGCAGCTCAGTGTACTTAACGTTAATCTTGTCCCTTTGTTGGCTGCTCAGAGAGAGTACTAAGCTAGAGAAACCACAGGGTTATGGCTGTATATGTAAACCTACCTCTAGCTCTTTCTCCCCACCTATTTTGCAATTGTATAGCTGTTGACTGTGTGGTGCAACACCATTTACAGTATTAACCTTTGATTTTATAAACTATCCTACTGGGGATGGTTTCAGTATCTGGTGGCTTTCTCCATTGTTTACTACGGTAAAGAAGCAAGTCTGAATCTAGAGGGTTTAAAGTTTTAATCTGAGGCAAGGAAGTTTGCTGAGTAGAAATGGCTGTATAACACACGGTAAAATATTTTGCTGAACTGGTATTCCACTGTATATACGCACACAATTCTTCTAAGGTTATTAGAGAATAACTAACACTTTTTAAAACATAAACTAATTTTGGGATTCCAGAGCAACAGTAAATTGAGTAAAATACTCCCTGTTCATGAAAAAGGCCCTGAACAATGGTTTATCCTTATTGCATATACTCTGAATATTTTCCATTGACTTTGTATTGTCAAAGAAAAGTTTACAGGATCAAGTCTTTACATCAGGATTTGGCCTGAAATGTTCAGTGACCTTCTGCACCAGTAGTTTTGTATTGCAAGGGCTGAAATTAATTTTACTTATCTTGACGTGTACAGATTAAGGTGTTCTTTGCTTCATCACCCATGAGAAGTAGCATCCTGAGCAAAGGATATTGACTCAGCAATTTTAAGAACTTTAGAGGTCTTAGTATCAAGATATATTTTGCTACCATTTTGTTGGGTAATTTAGGATGCCAGCATCAGGGAGGAAGTAACATGAAACAGAGAGAGAACCCTTGCGGAATCATGCACTTCTGCTAAATTGCATCTGTGTCTTTCTAGATTTGGCTAAGATAAAGAATACCTTATATCTATCTTACCTTTGTATAGGAATATATAATATTTAAAGAGAAAATATTCTTCATCAGATTTGACAAAAGTTTTAAAACAGTATGACATCTTGATGTTTGAGAACCAAGAGCTTTGAAAGAAGAATTTTTATGTAACACTTCTTTATATACTCATATACCTGTAGAGTGGTTATGGTTTCTGTGTGTGCTTTTCAATTGATTTTTTTTTTTTTGTGCTGCTATTAAATCATAAATCTTTTGCCTAAGCTGCCATGTAACATTTTTTTTAATTATGTATAATTTCATATGACCTTATCACTCAGCATACGGCAGTGCAGATGGAGAATCAAGTCGCAGGTGAGTGAAATGAGGAAAAGACTGGGAATGAGCAAAGGAGCAAAGCCTTAGATAAGCAGAGAAGGGAGGAGAAAACTATCTGGTTTAACATTTGATGGACTCCCTTGCAGATAGCATATCATATATGGCTTTGTATTCTAATTTCTTTCTATGTCTAGATTGAATTTGACAGATTTATAATATCACAGCAATCTGAAAAGACGTAGCTGGAGCTAACAGATCAAGGCTGAAATTTTGAGGATGGACGAACTTGTGCTATTTTCTTGTATACAAAGATATTATCTGAACTTTTTGTAGAATAAACAGGTGGTGGTTGTACCCACTGCTGAAGATGGATGGTTTTCTTGTATGTTAGTTCTATTCTTCATCAACAGTTCCTGTTAACATTATTATTTACTGTTCTTGTCATTGTTACTTTCTTCCTTCCATACTGCTGTATTCCACATTAAATCTCTGCCTGTGAGATAGTTACTGCATTTTATTTGGGGTAAGTAATGAAATATCCTCTTTGTTCCTGGAAAATAAAAGTGAAAACTAAATGCAGTTCACTTTCTGCTAGCATGTTCCTTTTCCAAGGTACACTAGACTCTACTAGCCTGACCACATAAGTAGGAATGCTACAGGAAGGAGCTTTGTCTCCCACTATTCTCCTGCCACCTATGCAAGAGATGGACCCATGGTGAGAAGTGGCTGTGCAGTGCATTTCACTGCCTCCTCTTTGATGTGCTGACTAGATCAGGCTTGTGTCACATGGCACAATGTATTGAAGCAAACAATTACAAGTGGTTTCACTGTAATGCAAATGAAGATCTTTATCAATTTATCCTTAATCTCTGATTTTCTTTCTGGACTTTTTTCTTTAATTTGCAGATGGTTTTACTTACTGAAAAAGGTAAGACCTGAATGGTGCCAGGAAGAAGAATTAGCACGTTCTAATAGAGAATCACAAACTGCACAGAAAGGAGGGGAAAAAAAAAGGAAGAAAGAGCAGAACTTTATCCATGTATTTTTAATGTCATCTTGCTGGCTATTCAGAACAACAGCTAATAGATATAGTTCACATTGGTTCATGCAGTATATAGAAAACTGGCAATGAATGTGAAATAAATAAAAGATTGATGGGAAATGTCATTTTAAATTCAATAGGTCAGATTCTCAGCTGGTATAAAATAAAGTATTGTAGATCTCCGCTCGTTTAAGGTCAGGTCTAATATAATCGCAAAGAGCTATCCTATATTGCCATTTTATACAGTTATATAACTTTCCAGACTGCTTTTTATTCCATTCTGAATTCTTCCTCAATTGATGCACATCAAAAATCTATTAAAAATCATACATGAAGCAACATAAAAGCTTAGCTGTAACACTGTGGCTTTAAATAAATTCTTCATATCATCATTTTAAAAAAGAAAAATGTCAAAAAGGTAACCCATTCAAACCTGTGATTCTACCTGAATTTCAGTCATTCAGGAAAGGTTTGCACAGAAGTTGTGTTGTCCTCCTAACTGAAAGGCCACTGACATTTATTTTGTTGTCTCTTCATATGTTCATCTTAACCAAAATTATAAGCCAAGCTGTTAATATTGTAGAAATAAAAATTCTGGTGTTTTTTTTTTTTTTTCCCCCCTCTATGACATAAGAATTGGAAACTTGTCATACAGAAAGCAATTAATCAGCCACACTTCATTAAATAATAATAAAAAAGGCATATGAGATGAAGAGCTGAATCTGTCTGCAAATGATAACATGTAGAAATAAGACTGCTGTTATTTTGCTGAATAAACTGAGGGCTATTGTTTAAATGATCTTCAATGCCCTTCTAAATCTTTACTTTAGTAGCCTTCTGCTATGAATAATGGCTCTGACCTCCCTGACTTTTCTCATGGTATTAGGCACTGGCCAATATGCACAGACCCAGCAGGAGTCAGTCCTTAAAGGAGCCCTAGTGAGAAGCTTAATTCCCCACCCACACCCCTTCTTTTCTTACTGCATTTTAAAGTGGTAACAGGCTTTTTTCTGAAGCGCTATTCCTCATGCCGGCATAGGATATTCCCCAATGGGAATGCTGGAAATCAAGTCATGGCAGAATACCCCAAAGTTTGAAACAGAATTTGTCTGCAATATGAATTGCACTTGCTTTAAAAAATAATTATTTAAAACCATTTTGGTGGTCTAGCAACAAACACATAGGCTACTGTTAGTTTTCAGAAATGAGTTGTGAGAGCTGTATTGTAATGTAGAACTTAATAGTCAACTCAATTTTAGGGTGCATTTCATTGTTGTTAAAGCTTTATGTCCTCTGAAGCTAAAAGCCTTTCTCATATTCCATTGCTTTTAAAATAGAACAATAAAATTTTAGTGTAAATTTCACATCAAAAGCCTCAGCCATTGCTCAAGAACTTGAGGCTTGCACAGGTGTCTTTGCAAGCACTGTTCAGAGAAACAATCCTAAGAAAACATTTATTGCGGTGCTAAATTGTTTTTATTTATTTATTTATTTATTTTTAAAGGTGAAGCTACTTTCATTGCCATTATTGAATTCTTTGTGTTGCACTGATCAGCCTCAGAGTTTCAAAAGCCAACCGCAGATCTTCCTTTGTGTAGTCTGTCTGCAGCAGGGCAGCTAAAGGCATATCCTAGGCTAAGAGGTTGTTCAATAATGTCAGATGAATCCCTGGAGCCCTGCTCTCTGTCATATTATTTTCTGCAAATGCTGACACAAATGAAGTGAAGCATTTATTTATATTCACATACCTATTATTATGGTAATAGGATTGCTATTGTAGTATCAATATGAGAATTTAAATATATGGGATATAACTGTATGATCCTTTTTTTAGGATTGCTTCAGTTTTTTTCCCCAAATTGCAGTTCAGATGGATTAAGAAATAGTGTGACTTGGCTTCTGCACGAATAAGGAAAGTAGCTCTCTGAGAGATTAAATAGTTATACTATAGATGAGGGGCTATACTTTACTGCCTTCTGCATGTATATAAATGAAATATTCCCAATAAAATATGACAAGTCTGTGACTACAAAGGATACCTTAGACCTGCCAATGTGTTGTGAGGCAGGAGAATACAAGTTTTCTTCATTCCCCCAGAGAAAAGTGAGTACCCATTGTGAACTCAATTTATTGAAGTGCATTATTGCACTCATAAAATGCTTTTTGGTTGTGGTTCAAACAGAGGAGAGACTAATTTAACCCTTAGTTAGCAGAAACAGCCAAGCACTTATAATTCCCATTTAAATTAAACATTGAAACATGTTATAAATAAGCACTTTCACTTGTAAGGGAAAACAGATTTAACTTCAGTTGCCTAGTTGACTGAAAGACAGGAATGATCTATGTCTCTTAGTCATAATGCTTATACTGAGGGGTGTGTGTGAGCATGTATATATAAATACAGTTCTATACACAGCTATATATATAGTTTTTGTAGTTATGTGTTTTTGAACTTCTTTTAATCTTAAAAAAGAATATCTGATTATAAAAATAAAAGAGGCTACTGACTGGCTCTTCTTTTCAGTTGTTTCATTTATCAAAGACTTTAATGAAAGGTGTTGCATGTTTTAGAGGCTTTAACTTATTATTATGGTAGTGTTCTTACTGTTGGCTACTATTTAGTCCTCTATATCTGAGGAATTAGTTATACAAAGCCTTCTGAATATATATAACTGCCATGAATTTTCTTCCCCTTTCCACTTCCCTACCTATCTATTATATTAAGAAGGAGGACATGGAAAAATTATTCTGATTTGGGGCTGCTAAGTGCTTGATATCTTTTTCTATCCTTTATTAATGACAGTTTGTTTATATTTGTTTCTCACTTCTAGGTGGTGGCTGTCATTCGTTCTTCATTGATTCATGGGTTAAGAGGTTGCTACCTAGTCATCTTCTGTGTTTTTTTCCAGTTTTCTGCAACTTTCATGTATAAATATATAGTCATTTTGAATTTGCTATTTCTTGATGTGTTTTTTTCATTCTCTAGTATAACTTTCTGTGATTTTTATTCTTCTACAACATCTGTTGCCTCAGGCTAAGTTCATTAAAATCTTGCAGGAGTTTGAGTCTTTAAGATGCATCAGTTTTTTAATAACGTTATAGGAGTTGGGAAGTAAGAAAAAAATGTGATGGTTTTTAGTAGGAGGAGTTTACTTGCTGGTGTTTTGGCAGACTTATTGACAAATGGTTTTCTTGAAATTTGTGCACTTCTATCAGGGTGACCTCTATGTGTTTTGTTGTTCAACCTTAACACTAGCAAGTTGTAAGTGCAAGTGTGTATACATGCATATAAAAATGTAGTGTTATGACTGACGTTCTTGTTTGCACTTTGAATTTTACTCCTGAAATTATTACAGTCTGTATCTCAGCTATGTTGTAAAATGTATGTACTCTTTATTTCCTTTTGCATTTTCCATGTTGTAATCAAGTGCCTAGGTAGCTGGCTATTGTTCTGTCCTTGGTCATGGGTGTCTAAAACAGATGCACCAGTCAGAGCTGTCTTACTGTATAATCAAGAAAACACATGCTTTTGACTTTCAAATCCACCCCCCACAAAACAGTAGATGTATTCACTGGGAAGTGAAAGGCTCAGGGGTCTTGTCAATGAGAGAATGAAAGATCATGAGAGAGAGAATATTTCACTCCTAGGTCACCAGTTCAAATGCAGACTAGCTTAATAGTTAGTGTAAGTTGTTACCAACTGACAGCTGCTCCATAATCCATGAGAGATGGAAAAGTTGTCACAATCTAGTTTCTCTGGCATCTAGATCTCTAAACATCAATATCCTACAGACAATCATAAGTTGTAGAGGATTTTAATTGTTCCACCCTTGCAGAAACTGAAGTGGAATATTATGAAACTGAATGTAAAGAACACACAAACTTATTAAATACTGCTCATGTGGAGCAAAGTTGAAGGATATCTGAAAGCCACTGTGAAAAAGCAAGAATCATCACCTCCTCACTGCCTTTTGCAGTGCTGAGTTCTTTGCATGATTGGTTGAGGATAACGAAGATGCTCAGCATCAGACACAGATGCTTTCTTTATGTAAGATTTACTGGGATTTTGTTGAATAAATGCAGAGTAATAATTCCAAAAATGCATACAAATTATCACTATTATCAATATTTTTCCTTCAAATTTGAAACCCAGACATGGTGGTATCCATTTCAGATAGTAGCTTATAAAATTCTTAGATTATACTGCTGCGTGTACTAAAGAAAGTTAAGAAAAACTTATTTAAGTTTAATATTTATATAAATGCAGTGGTCATAGTAACAAATTAATGCATTTTTACTTTGCAATGCTTGAAATAATAAACACATGCCTATACTATCTGTATGTTGAACATAAATTCTGATGCTATTATTCTTCTGTTGGCTATGATTTAAATTGCCAGAAGCTTTCAGCATGAATTTGAAAGATCAAAATTCTTAGGACTTGATTCTGCAAGATAGGGAAAAAAAAAAAAAAAAAAAAAAAATCTGGGTCATAAAATACTGATATGTACATTTCCACCCCACCACCACCCAACAATGTATTGCATAAATATTTAGGTCAAATATTACTGCAAACAGAACTAATTACACACATCAGTAATGTTAAGTGTTATTGTTTGTTTTTCTGATCTACAATTTCAAGATAAAATATTTTAACATTTGTGGGCAGGATTCCTTTTAAAATAAAAAATGAATAATAGTCATCCATTCTTGTCATCTGTCTGCTTGAGAGATTTGGGAGCATCAGCGTCTCTGATCCCTTACTCAAACCACAGGAATGATCAATATTAAATGGGTTAGGATTTATTGTATGACTTAACATTTGTTTCAAGTTTACTTTATCAGTTTCTTAATGACCCAAGTCCACGAGCTTCATTACCAGCACTGCACAGCATCTGTATACCATTTTGACTTCAACAGCCATTACAAGTGTTTGGTGCTTGTCAGAATAAGACTTGCACTCCAAGGAACATCATTTTCATCAGCATAGATTCATTTTGCTCTTCAGTGCATCTTGTAAAGGCTCATAAGTTTTATGTAAACCCAACCTAGCTGCTAGGAGCAGAGAAACGTGATTTTGAAGAGTTTTTGGCTGTTACAAAACATAAATATTGCATAATGGTGATATATTGGTAAGGGAAAAGAACATCTCAAATGGTAGAGCGCATCTGAGCAGCTGCACTTTATATATAATTACAAGCCAGATGTGGTAGAAAACTGGTCATTTAACAGTAGTTAACAACAGACATTAAAAACTTATTTTATTAAAATAAAAATTACAGCCAATGCATTAACAGATGATGGAAATTAGTAACGATAAACCAGATTTGATTTTGCTTCACTGCTTTTCATTAACAACACTTCTGAATTAGGAATTACATTTATATACGTGTAAACAGTTATAGTCCATTTTGTCATTTTGTGTACTACTATCATAAAACATTCGTTTCAAAGTACGATTTTTTTCTGAGTATAATGTGAATTTTGGATTGTCTCTGCTCAGATACCTCTTTCTGGATTTAACGTTTCTGTCACTCAGTTAACTTTTGTCAGGGATCCATAGTGGGAAGGTTCTTTCTGTTTTTGTCTCTGGATCAAAGAAACAGAAAACAGTCATTTTTAAGAAAAGTATTCAAGCTGAATATACATGGCAGATATTCTATGTAGAATGTCTTTAGAAACCCATACCTATCAATGGGTTTCTTACAATTTGTTAGTGCCCCAAGGCTTCAGTTGCAATCAGTCTCTAAATGAAAATAGCTCATGATCAGCAAGTAGAAGACAGCTTCCATTGCACAGGCAGTTCTGTAAACACAAGACAAAAAAACAACAAATAAAGACTAACTTTACAACTGCTTATGTAACGTGGCTCCTTGTTTTTTTCATTGGGAAGAAGATAAAATACTAATGCATGCTTAACTGGAAAAAATACATCTTTCTATTACATCTTAGTACGTTTTTACTGTCATATTTGTGCCAGTTTACTGTTTGGTTTAAAAGTTACATATGGATGCATCCACTACCATGGGAGCTGGAGGGACTTCTGGTTACATGAGAGAAGGTAGGAGAGATACCAAGAAGTTGGTCTGTGTGTGCATTAATGTAAGGCCAGCTACAAGTCCAGGATATAGAATTATTTTAATAAACATTAGGAATAGTTTATTTCTGGGATCCTCTCTTTTTATTTTGCATATGAAAGTATCAAAACAGAGATAAAATAAGGCAAGTTTGAAAGGAATGTGTTATCTAGTACTTTGAAATCAAATTGGAATAAGCAAAGTGGGCACAGCAGGGTGGACTGTAGATTCAGTACTGGGTTTACGCTCTCTATATAAATCTGTAAGTGAGGTGGACTCTGTACTTAAAACATGCTCTTTAAGAAAAAAACTTGTTCCTTACGAAGTTACTTGGGACCAAGCAGGTGCTTGAGGTGCACATGGTGCACGCTGTTGAACGTATATGTATTGAATGCGTTGCACTGTAGCAATAGGTGCTTGCTGGCTCAGTGGTTTCTAGCTTAGAATGGGAGCCTGCAAAGGCAGTGCTTTGCAAAATAGCAATGCAGTTTATGGTTTATGAATGCTTAAGCAGAAAGAACAATGTGAACAGAGGAGAAAAACTAACAACTTTTCATGCAAATGGGTATTGTTTCTGGTTGTCAGTGCCATTTGTATTGACAAAGCACTTCTTCACAGTACAGAAAAGTCCATGTTCTGTGGGGCTCATTGAAATAACATGGCATGCACAGTATTTAAGAAAAAAAAAAAAAAGTGAAAAACTGAATACTGAAGGCATGTTTGAGAAGAATGTGTGTCTATTATGTTGCATTCAAAACTGAATGGACAAAAGCAGAGATTGCAGTATGCAGTTAAAACTACCATCTAGCATATACTGGAAACTGAAAAGAATTTTGTACCTTGAATAGTGGAAAGAATGGTCTGTAAAGGAGCAGAAACTGCGGGCTGAAAAGAAAAGCTGAAAGCAGGAAAAAAAAATTACATTTTTCACCTACCTGAACTAAAGCATACAATGAATATTACATTTCCTGATTAAAATTCGAGCTATTCTTTTTAATAGTTTGAGGCTTAATGTAATGGAAGCATTGGATAGCGTAGATTTGATAGGGCTTCTCTCAATCTCTTTTCCTGAATTCAACTTTCCTTTTGTAATTTATGTACATACAGATAAAACAAAGATGGGAGTTTATAGCTTGTTATTGATTAAACTCTTTTTCCAGTTGATTTAATTAGGTCCTTTGCTCCTTGAAAATCTGATCTGAAGCTTAGATACGGATACATTGCTTCAGGCATTCAGGCTGAGGTGATGGAAGGGAGCAATGGGTCCATTGTGAATGGCTTGGGACTGGGAGGAACCAGAGAATGATCAATCGGGATTGCTTGACTTTAATAGAAAATTCTAGTGCTGATGTGTTGAGGGTACTATTGGGAATGGAGATGTGCAAATGAAAGCACATATAGCAGTAAAAATGCAGACTGATAAAGGGGGAGATTCAGCAAATTCTTTACACATTTGTACGTTTTAGACCTGATTAAAAAGAGAAATAATAGCAGGCTAGAAGACGGTGTTTGGGCTTTATTTATACAGTGGCATGATAAACGAGCTTTATGTATAGTTATTCTAAATGGATGCAAGGACCTTACTAGATGCGTGTGACCTACACAGCAATAGTGTAGCACTATAAAGCAGGAGACACTGATAATGCAGTAATATTAATTAATTTTTTATTTTTTTTTTTAATTTTTTAATTTGACAGTAGTTACTTTTAGAGAAATAACAAGTGATGAGACTACAGTTAATCTGACAAGTGTTTTCTAGCATCTCAGACCTTCTGTAGAGTCTGTTTTTTCCTCTACTTCAGACATTCACTTTTCAACTCACTTGTATTCTTCCAGGAGCTAATAGCAAACAATTTATGTATTCCCTTTGTATTTTAACATGAGTTAAGTAACAGTTATACGTATATACAGGATTTAATCCTAGCTCTAGAATAGCAAGTTATTAATGTGTATTAAAGTGAAGTCAAAATAAGAAAGCCCAAAATAAGATTACTGTATTTCCTAAAATCATTTCAGTAAGCTTTAGTTCTATATAGTTCCTGTGGACTGTCAACTTCAAATTCTAACTATCCCTATTGAAATGTTGAAGTTCACATGACAAGGTGTAAATCTAATTTTACTTAAGAACAGCATGTACCAAATCTGTAGGCAGGCACAAATAAAGCAAGGTGAAGTGATCTACATGGCTTCAGCTGAATTGTTTTCTAATGTTATAGTGTCTAATGCCTAGCAAGGAAAATTATCTTCCTTTCTTGTAATGAATAGTATATAGGCATTGTTTTTTGTTTCCTAGATACTACAACTTGAAATGTGAAAGATAGCAAATTTCTTCTTTTTGGTCAGGTGACGAGCAGAGAATCGGATTAATGAACTGAAATGGAGGGGGAAAAGGTGATTGTTTTCCCATGTATTTGTAGTTGCAATATGAGCATGTAAGATTAAATATGTTCAAACTTTACTCTTTGGCAGCTAATTCAAGCTCCTGCTGAAGGCAGGACTAGCCTCAAAGTTCACATTCTTGATATTCTGTTTTACTTCATGGATATTAAAATAAAGATGTTAACAACTTAATCCTGAGGCAAATTTTCAGAATTCAGTGGGCAAGAGAGAAATGTTTGCTGGAGATGCCTATAGCTGAGTATCTGGCATGGGTACCAGGCCATAGGTTACTCTGTGTGGTGTGAATGTGACTGGGCTACTCAGAGCAGAGCATGCAAAGAGCAGCATAGGTATGAGCTGCTCCGAGCCAGCTGGTGTGGAACACCCGGGTTGATCTGAAATGACTCAGAAAGTCGGTATGCATGCAAGTGACACTTGAAAAACTTGTGAAGACTGCTACTGATGTCAGTCTTCCTGTAACACCAAACTAAATGTCACAGAAACTCGATGTTTCTTCTAATGGCTTTTCCATAGGAAGATGCTTTTTAGAGGCAGGATTCTGTAATGTGGCTGTGGGCTGTTCTCTCTCAGCTTCTAAGGTGACTGGCTGTTTCCCAGCCCTTGTTCCCAGGCAACCATATTCTTTTAAATGTAGAAATTCTGCCTATGTCTCTGGGGGTTGAAGTTAAGTTGTTTCCTCCATCCTCTTCCAGACTTTTAAATATGTAAGCAATTAATTGGCTGTTTTGCTCTACTTGGAAGTTTCTTGCATTATCATAAATTTGTTAGCACAGGATCTCTTTGCAGGCAAGAGGATAAATGCATTTCATTATGTTGTTTTGACTTGTCTAGAAACGTAGCCTAAAACATTCATTTTCTCTCTTTCTAACCCCTTCTGTATCTTCAGTAACATGTTTAGAATATGGAGGCATACTTGGGTGTCTCCATTTTAGTTCTGACAGAAGATAATTAAATTTAGCAGAAACGCACATTCAAGGAATGCACAGAAAAGCCTATGCAATTACTCCCACAGACTTCCAGCCAAAGTCTGGGACCCAGTGGAAATAAGCTAGTGTTGTTACTGGCAGCACTTACGGGGCTGCTCATTGTGATATGATACAAAGTACACGAGCAATATTCAGGACAGGGTATTCAGCAGGATTTGTGAGCACCACATTCACTGAAACATAAGAGGAGAACATAAAGAAAGTCTCTTATACCTCTCCAGAAGTTTGCAAAGTATGAAGTCTAGCACGAGGAGATGTCTTTGTGAATGGGTTGGCCGGGGAAACAGTGTTCCCCCAGCCATGTGGAAGAGTGCATCGTGCTTGTGGTTACTGCTTCCACTATGAGACATAAGGAAATATGTGTATTCTGTTGGTCAAAAACACTTTCATGGGAAGCGAGGAAATGCCTCTTAAAATGTGAGTCATGTCAATGCCCTTTACTGTCTTTTTCTCTTGATTACATCTTCTAGCAGAAGTGGAGTCTTGAGGGTAGTGGCCAAGATCTACTCAGTAGAAGACCTTGCAAAGCAATGCTGGTTGTGTATTGTTGTGAGCTTAATCCTCGCATCTCCACTCAGCTCAATTGCTATTTCAGCTAGCAACAGTTAAAGGGGGAGGAGTACATATTGTTATACAAAAGATAATATCAGATGATTAATACATGTGCTGGCCGTTTTATTCCCTCATTGAAAATGTGCTGAATTATCACTTCTGCCAGAAATTTCGTAGTGCTTCATCCCTGAACATATTTCATGTGAATCATTTTTGGCTACAGTACTAGGTTTTTTATGCAGGATGCTTAATAATACATATTGAAAAGGGCAATTCATATTTCTTTGATAACTAGAGGCCTGGATTCAGTGGTTTGTTTTTCTTTAACTGCAGGCTGTAGGTAATGCATGATTTAATAAAATTACTTGAGCATTCCCTTCTGAGCACTGATCACGATAGAATAATACAAATGATTGATGTTCATTTCCTTTATGGTAAGCCAAAAAACCTGATCATGGTATCGTAAAAAAGAAATAGCATTTTATAGCAGCAATCAAAGTTGAATGAAAGCTAATGAATTAAAGGGGGAAGTTTTAGTACCTCTTTTAAGAAAAATTCCAAGTATTTTATAGGAGGCATATAAAGGTTCTAACATAGAGTTCTTTTTATATAATAGGTGATAGCTTTTGCTGTCACATTTAGAGATTAGCAAAAACATTCTATCAGCAAAGAAGCTGTAACTGGTTTACTAAGTAACAGGTTCCAGTGCTTTGATTACATTAATTAAATATTGCTTTATTTTTTAGCTGTGGAATGGAATAAGTGGAAAAACATGCATCTTCCATTGTGGACAGAACTTACTGAAAGATGTGCAGTTTTTCTTAGGTGACTTCATTAAGTATAAAGCCCTATTTATGCAGAGTGTTGAATATCTTCACCTTCAGGTTTTGTTTTGTTGTGCTCTTCTCTTTCATGTGTGGTCCATCCAGAACACCCTTAACAATCCATCCAGAAGGTAGAGGTTTACTATGACAAATCTCTGATAAGTTAGTTATGGTTTGGTTATGGTTTCAAGTCATGTTTGTGTAGTCCCTGTAGGTTGGCACAAGTGTGAGCTGCTGCCAGCAGAGGCATTTCCTTTTTCCTCTTCTGTAGTTGTGGCTGCCTGCTTTTGCTGTGCCTGCTGTGCTCCCTGCACCATTTCTGAAGCTAAGCCATAGGGTGAGTGAAAAACTGACCCAATAAAAAAAGGCTAGCTTGCTGGGTGCCTCATGAATAATAATGTTGCCAGAACTGAAGGAAACTTTAGGCAGATTGTCTCTTTTTATTTATTTATTTATTTTTAATTAAACAAGGATAGAAAGTTTGATGCTTACAACATTACAATGTTTCATCTTGATAGGAGCACAGGGAACAGGGAAGTGGGAATAGGGCAGCCCAATCCACTGAACAGAGAAGGAGTTGCAGTCATCATTTTGATGTCATGGGTGATACAGGGCTCACTTGGAGTCCAAAGAAAAGATATGCTATTTATCAAAGCCTCTGAGGTGTGCTTTTCCTGAGGAGATGTTCTTCTCACCTGTCCCAGTGCCTCAGGCTGGAAGCAGAGCCCCACTGCCAAGGCTCATGGCCAGCTGACCATTTTTCCCATCAGCACTTGCCATTTTAGAGCAGTGTAGGGCCAAGAGCTGTCCCTAGCCCATAAAGGTCAGCTTTCTTTGTAGTGTAAAGTTCTGGCTTGGTGTAGAACTAGCTGGCTGTGGGTCAACCAGTGCTTCATCCAGCTCTGGGGAAAGGTTGGGGATCACCACTCTTAATTTATGTGTGACTCCAGGTGTACCAGATGCTTCGTGTGCATAAAAACATTTTTCTGTGGTATTTCCTTTGTGTTTATGAACTCTTGGAAGGCTTAGGTTTTTAACAGTTAATCCTGCAAAGTTTTACTGAGATGGGTGAGAGAGGGAAATCCTAGCTAGACATGGTCAGGAGAGAATGAAACATTGCACATTTATGTTTATGTATGACTGGATTCTAAATCTTGGTGTTGCATGTCAGGTTTCTTATTTTCTACATAGTCTTTGTAACTATTAGAAGTTACGATATGTGTGTGTGTGTGTATATATATATATAAAAGAAGATTTATAATTTCTGGTAAAGATACTGTCTCATTGTAACACGAGTGACAGATTTGAATGTAATATCATTATTAGAAGAGTGACAACATGCAGCCAAATATGTTGTTTATCTATGCATACAGGTACATGTTTTCTATGAACAGTTACTTGCTTTGTTACTGTTATAGCCTTGACCGTCTTAAAACTTAGCTGGCACTAATGAGCTGCTTCTCAGAATTAGGTCTACTGTTAAAGATGGAAATTCTCTAAGGATGTTTTATACCAAAGGCATGAAGTGAAATGAAACTGTAGACATTTATGGGAGAAAGTGACAAAGCTGTGTATAAAATAGATGTTAGCAGAGGAAAAGTAGTATTTAAAATGCCGAAAGCAGACAAAGAAGGACAAAGTTAAGAAATGGTTTGAAGAAATCGGTGTATGAAACAAAAGAAGGTGGCAGAAGGATTACAAGTATGGATGAATGTGTAAAATTGTCCAATTTCCAAGATACTTAAGAGACAAAGTACCATTGTCAGAGAAGCTTTTGTAGATGTTCATGTGTGTAATAATTATCTGCATCTTTAGCTGCATGAGTGCTTACAAAAATGACCCATATCCATTTAGAATCCTAAATGGATTCGAGGATATTTGGTTTTTAGGCTGTTTTATGCTTTTGGAATTTTTACCCATTGTGATCAAACCTAAATGGATATAAAACTAAAACCTGCATTTAGAATGGGTTGAAAGGGAATGGCTGATAAAATGTAATGGAGCTTGAGAATAAATGAATCAAAATGAGAACCAAGAGCTTAAGTGAGCATTTAGCTGTGCAAGCAAAAAGGAAGAAAATTATTGTTAATGTGTAGAAGAGGCAGCAGAAAGATTTATATTGGATCTGGATTAGGAAGGCTATGGAAAGGTGCAACAAAAATGGCACTTTTATTACAGGCTTGAATGACAGGGAGGATGCTGGTGATGCAGTGCTTGGGTGGGGTGACAGAGATCAATTTTGACCATGTTAAGCCACTGGTATGCCCGCTAGGTGGGGTGTCAGTGAGACAGCTGAGGGAGAAGAAGAAAGGTCAGGAGTAGAGAGGTTAATGTGGGATTTGTCAGTAACGTTGCTTATATATGTTCTGTTTAGTAAATAGTTTAATTAAGTGTATGTTAGAATCAAAAAATGAAAACATATGCCATTGGTGACTAAATATTTTTAATAAATTGTGTGTTTTATTGCAGGTTTCATGACTTGCAGATAGATCTGGTATCAGAAGTTTCTTATCTTCTACAGTTATAACACTGAGTGTTTGATTTATGTTTGAATGGAGACAGTGATCCATTAAAATAGATTGCCTGAATGTTTGCCCAGCAGGTCAGACTGGCTTTCATATGAGAAATTTAGTGTTTTAGATTTACGGTTGGACTGACAGGTTGCACTATATGGAAGGGCAGTAAAATTATATTGTGTCATTCCTTCACAGGGAAGTTTGTTACTTCTCTTCTTAGATTGTGCTCTGAATCTGCAGTGTCACACTTAGTGTACAACTTAGGTTGTTCCAGATGTTCAGAGAAGACTTGTATTTTCCTGTATAAGACTTGCATATGACATGTAATATCATACAGTGTCCTGTATTATGCAAAACTAAAGCAGATACTTTGCTAAGTGTGGAGTAAATAAACTGCTTAAAGAATGTGATTATGTAGTTGGCTTAATTTATATGTAAATGGGAGCAATGCTATTTTAGATTAGTGGAGAAAATTGCCAAAAGTGGAGTCTCATAAATATCAGCTTTTGAAGACTGGAGCCTGAATATTTAAACAGGGAATTTTTTATTTATTTATTTTTTTCATCCAGGAAAATTTTGGTTTTCTGAATGGTAAATTTTCCAATCTGAAACGCAGGGTTTCTTTCTCTTGAATTTCAAACTGCTTTTCAGTAGTTTGGGATTTTATTGTGTTTCACTGTAATTAAACCTACTATCACTTTTATTTATCACTTTTATTCAGGTGATACATTTCTATTTGTCTTGGTCTTCCTTGTCAGCAGCTGTAGAGCAGCATCTATTGCCTTGAAGTATGTTAACAGCTTGTTAGTCTTGCATTATTGTGTATTTGGTTATGTTTTATCTGTGAGAATATTTTTAAGCAGATTTTACTGCTTAGGTAAAGCAGAAGGGTAGCAGAGAGTTGGTGTTTTTTTTTGTTGTTGTTGTTTTGTTTTGTTTTTGTTTTGTTTTTTTTAGGCATTCATAAGTGTAGTCTTTTTCTTGGTGTCCTGATGAAGTTACTGTCTTCCAAAATACACATTAGTGGACCCAGAGCAAAGCAGCATATTTTATCATACTCTTTCTCCCTGACTTTAGTTTAATGTTCTTTTTTTTCTTTTTTTTTTTTCCCATCTGTGGCAGATTCAGAGAATAACTTTAGATGATGGGAGGGGCAGTCTTCATTTTATGAAAATGAGATGTCATCTGCCAGTGCTTCAGTTCATGGCTTAAACTGCATGCTCTGCATGAGCAGCATCTTTGTGGCAGCAGGAGATACCTTGGGGAACCATGGAAGAGTTTCGCATGGTGACATCACCTCAGCCTAAGAGGGAAAAACCTCTTTCAGCTGTTACTCCATTTGCTGTGGAGGGAACTATTTATTAATAAATGACAGTATATGCCATTGAACAAAAACAGTAGGGTAGTTGAAGGGTACTGTGCTTCTGAACAAATCATCCCATGGTAAAGGTAATGACTTGAAGTCAATTTGCTGAATCTTTACTAGTGTTAGGATAGTGGTATCGGTGAAAGAGATGTTAGCAAAAGTATACATTGGGGGATGTAAAGGAAATAAGAGCACAAGGGAAGAAATTAAAATATTTTGTTTCAGATACAGAAATTCTTAAACTGCTCAGTGGTTATGCAGAAGAAGCTTTATTTTTTTTAAGCATCAATTTATTAATTATGTTCATGTGTAGCTAGAGGCTTCAAATTTGGTGGTCACTGTGCAAGATGATCATACAATATAAGCACATCCAAGTGTGCTAGTGCACACTCATTTCCCTGGGAAAATAAGTAGCTGTTACTTTCCTGCAGTTTAAAAGTTTAGGGATGTTTTGTGCTCTGTAGAGCATTCTGTCAGTGACATTCAACAAAGTTACTTTTGTCTGCCAGTATGTACAAGAGATCTAGTAGACCAAAGGTTGGCACAGATAAGAGCAAGGACTTGAAATAAATTTATTTCCCTCTCACTACTGGAGGACAGTAGCTCTGAATTAGTTGAATGTGTGTAAGGAATGTGACTTTGATGCATGTTATGAACCTCTTCATTAATACTAATTAATTCATCTGATTTTATGATAAATCATGCTCAAGAAGTGAGTAAACTTACCTTCTATCCATATGAATCTACTGCTTTCTTCTCACTGGTTGTAGCATTAGATGGCTGCAAAGAACCCATTTGTGTGGATCCAGATCTTCAGAGTAATTAGGGCAGGTGAAGGTGAGGTATTGCTTTTGTTTTATAATTTAAAAATGAGCTACAGTAAATAGCACAAAATTATCTTGGGTCCCCTCCCTACCCCCCCCCCCCCTTTTTTTTTTTAGCATATTTCACTAAGTTCAGTCAATGTTGCCTTTTCTGTAGTCCTAAAGAAACATTGTCTTCTGAAAGTGGCAGTCCAACATAGTAGCCCAAGCCAGCACATGCACAATTTTCTGTAAGTCCAATTAACAACCTTTGCTTCTGATGCCAGTTAGAAAGGAAGCATGTGATATTTTCTTGCTGCACTGCTCTCTTATTTCTGGTAGCACAGAACTAGATTCTCTAGTAAGTTCTAGAGAAGGCACGCCATTTATTTCAGGTGTTTCCAAAGACATGGCTACTTCAATGGGAGGGAAACAGAAACTGTCTTTAAAGTCAGACAAATGTTTCTCATGAACCACTCTTAGCCATTTTAAAATGATACTGGCACAATGCCTGCATGGTAGTCACATGGTAGTCACTCTAGCAGTCCCAGACTGAGAGAAATACAGATTTTTTTAAGTCATGAATACATGATTTCTGTGGATTCAGCCTTTTTTTTTTTTTTTTTTTTTTTTTTTTTTCCCCCCTCCCTGTCTTCTGCAAAGTATTCATCAATGATGAGTTAGTTTGATCATCATGGTTTACTACTAGGAAATTGGTTGTCCATCTCTATTCCAACTGACAGCTGTAGTCCAGCTCAGGAATATTTAAGCTCTAGTCTTTGAAGATTTAGGAGCTAGCATTTTAGTTATTTAGTCCACGTCTTCAAATTCCTGCTGATGTGACTGGATTCAGTGATTCAAGATGCTTTATTTTCTTGCCCACCTGAGAGTGATTATACAGCAGTTCCTCTGTTAGGAAAGGTCACACCAGTTGTGGCAGGAACATCCATAACTTTTAAAATATGTTTATAGCTAGTGTCCATTACAGTTACAGGGAGCCTGGTACATGCACGAGCATCTGATTATGCATCTGACAGATATAAAATGTTCGAGGATCCATGCTAAGAACTGGGGGCCTCTCAAAATCATAGCCAGCTAATCTGAACTTTTGCTGTGTTAGATATTCTGTCAGAAAGAAATCCTTTTGGTTTGAGCTGAATATTTTCTATTAGGAGTGTTCCTCGCATGAATGAGAACTATTGCGGGGCTTTGGTTTACAGTGCAACCTGAAACTCCAGAATTCGTTATTGTGAGATGTGTGGTTTTGGTTGTTTACTCTTGCATGTAAACGTTATTTCAAGTTTTCCATCAGAATTTTTCAGTTTGGCTGTCCTTACTGATACATAAAACCTTCATTCTCTTTTCCATATCCATTGTACATTCCTGATCAGAACATTTTTAGGAGCTTTATCCTTTCTTTTTCTACAGTCATACTTGGAAATAAAACTTAAAACACACTCTAATTTACTCTGCTTAATATACTAATGTACTCTGTCAGCTTCTCTCTAATAGATTGGAATACTGACCTGGGAGCCTTCTCACAGGGCCTTCTAGGCTGAAAATATTTGGTCTATCAGTTTAAGTTCTCTGCTACTACCAGCTCTTTAACAAATAACTTCAAACCTTAATTTGTATTCTTGAACTGATGAGATGATTAAAAAAATATTATTATTATTATTAACATTAAAAATTAAGGCTGGGGGTGGGAGAAGAGGGATGATCTTTTTAAGGAGTTATCTGCATTTTCAAATTAATGTTTAGATGTTAACAGCCATCCTGACTTCATCGGAGCGGTCTCAGTTTCACAAGGGTTCTGCCACTCTTCCAGTGTCTTCGTGGAAGCTGGAATCTTCTTCCTTTTCCCCAAGGAGTTAGCATTTCACACAAGTCTGTTTAACCAAGAAACAGACAATGTTGAAAGTTCCTATATTGTTTGAAGTTCACCTTTACTGACGATCCGAGAAGGATGAATGTCTTTCTGGGGAGAGCTGCATATTCTTTGAATTCTGATGTAAATTCCTGTGTCTGAGAATGCTTGATAGTGGGGCTGGATCCACAAGTCCTTTCTAATTGCTCCCGTTCTTACTAAGGGCAAAAGTCAGGCTATTTTTCTTTGCCTTAAAGTTAAATCATCAGAGGAAAAGAATTTTGGCAAGCCTTCTTGCTGCCTGAGACTGCACTCCACAGTCCCCAAATGCTTATTGTTTTATAACTTTGCAGTGGAGAACATCCCCCTCTTTTCTTTGTGTACTGAAACTTTGTCTAGTATTCCTTTTTATATTATTTCACAGGTTTAAAATTATGAGGGGGCATTTACCACCTCTTTGTTGCCATGACAGACAGATGTGTAAGAAGCATGGCAGCTAGATGAGCACAAAGTTTTCCCCATGCACTGAAGTGCAATCTGGGTTTTTCTTTGCATTGAGTGACTGTTGCTCAGGAGTCTTTTAGCCAAATTTTAGATGGGGAGAGACTTTATCTGAGAATGTTACTTCCATGTTTAAATACACTTTCACAACACTGATTATGCCAAAGCTATGATCTGAGTTTAAATCTTAATTTCCAGACCCACAAAACCCCAGGGCTCGTCTGCCCCACTGTCTATGCTACACAACCCTCTGGAACCTAAATGCTAGCAATGTGACAGCTCTTCTAGGCAAGCTTAGGTTTCTTTCCGTATGGAAGACGAATAATGATGCACGCTGAAATGTTGTCACTTAATAGGTGAGAATCTGAGAGAAACAGGTTTTAAAATAGTCCCTCTGCTCTTGAAGGTATCACCACTACTGTTCCACTCAACGGTAAAATTAGCTAGCTTAGTTTAGATCTTTGTCCCCACATTATGAACTCAACAGCACTAACTCACCTCTCTGCTACTTATAAGTAACGCATTTGTGTCTTTATTTTTAAATTATATGGCTGGGATTTACAGAAGTGCATAGATCCCTCCTATTTCATTGCATTTGCAAAATTCCAATCAATTTGCTTCAGTCTGGGAGCAGAGTCAGGTCAGAAATGTATACTTTAGAGATTACCATCCCAGTTCCGTTGCATTTTTCACAAAGCAAACACATATTTCATAAAGCCTGAGGAATATATAACGTGGTCAATTTAATATTGTCGAAGCATTATCAGTAATCTTCTCCTTCACATCTTGATTCTGAACTCTGCAACATTATGTTGATATTTCATGCTCTCCACTCCATTAACATTTAGGTTGTGTGGGAGGGGCCAACACTTCTCCAAGCACAAGGAACTCAGAACGATTACAGGATTGGCTTTTGAAAGTTCACACTATAAAAGATTCACTGAAATCTAAGGTGCTGTGTATACCTGTATGTTTTTTTTTTTTGTTTTTTTTTTTAAGGAGTAAAGTAATTAAAAAGTGAAGTGATTCTGGATTTTAAAAATAGGCTTGCTTCACAAATTGTGGATTCATTTTTTTCAAGAAATACGAGAGTCATAATATTAGAATTATGATTAAATTTTATAAGCTCTTTCTAGTTTTCCAGTTAAGGCAGCTTCCATGAAAGTTTTTAAATTTATAATAATAATTTTTAATTGTGTAAGAGGAGAATGCTTTTTAAATTTCCAGCAACATTGCAGTACAAATTACAGGTAACTTATTTTTACAGTATTATATATCAATAATAGGTCAGGTTAGACTGAGTTAGTGTATGAAAGCTTTCTGGTAAAATGAGTATTGAGTACTTGAGTATTAAGCATAATGAATTTTGGAATGTAATTGTTTTGTAGTACCGAGTCCCATTTTATGTGAAAATTAATATTTTACTTCTCGGGTTAAATATTGATGCTGTTTACCATTTCAACATTTTATGAATATTTTGTTTTCTCTGGGGACTTTCTATGCATTTTACCAACATAATAAATGAATTAATTCACAAACCAACTGCTTCTTGCTCTTGATGGCTTTAGGGGACCTTGTCATTCCCTGTAGCCTTCTCTCAGGCCCATCTGTGTGGCTCTGAAATCACTTGGCTGGTAATTAGGTATTTATCAGATTGTTTCTGAAAAGGGATGAGACAGTTATCTGACACAATTATCTTTGAAAACTGAATCCCTCTTTTCTGGTCCTGCTGAGGACATTCAAAGGTACTGTGAATGTTTAAAGCTAAATGCCTTTGAAAAACCTTTGCTTTTTTAAATCAGGTATATCAGAGGAGTCCAAATGCAGTCAATTTGTTTATTTTTTTATTTTTTTCAACCTTTCAGACAGTGGATTTTCTTTCTATCAAACATTGCTTCTTTTCCATGTGACTCTGTTTGGAAGTACTTCTGACAACTACCACTTTACTGCTTCAAATGTCCCCTACTTAATATTTGAAAATTGACACAATTTCTTATTCATATTTTTTAATTGGAGATTCACAACTTCCCTTTGTAGAATGATAATTTTTTAATTAATAAAGTGATTAGAATATGTAAATGATTTCATCTGTCTTTTAATTCTGTATTTAGAGAAAAGGTATATCTACTGATATATCAGAAGTACGTCAAGAAGTACTAGTCCTATTTTTGCCTGAGTTTTTATACCTGTAACCTCAGAAGCTTTAAAGAGGTTTCAGGATGGAAAAAGTGATGAGTATTTAGTCTAGAAAAGCAGTTTGAAAAATATGGTGTTTCACATTGGGAACTTCATTACAGGACAAAACTTTTTCTAAACACTCCTTTGAAAATCGTGGTGGTCAAGATGGGGATTGCTGATTTAATATGCCAGAGGGGAAAAGGAGATAATGCATCTGTGATATAAGATATGAGTTCTTGTCTTATTTAGATCATTGCTTGAATGTATTTTCAAAAGGAAAAAAAAAAAAAAAAATCTTGATATTTAGCCAGATCTTAAGATTTGTCTATTGAAAAGTACAGAGCTGAGTCCACTGTTACTGAATTAATGATAAATTCACATTAGAGCAGAACCATATTCTTACTGTTTTTGAAGAGATACTATCGCTTTTAACAAGTTCACACCTCATATAAGGAATCTATTTAAGTCTGAATAGAAGATTATTAATTTTTGTATAGTTTTACTTTTCTGTAAAAAAAAAAAAAAAGTTTATACAAATGAAAGATGGATGAACCTGATATAGTAAGAGTTGAATACCTCTCTTAGTGTCTTTTTTTTTTTTTTTTTGCCTTTTTCTACCTGTCTTTCACAAGTAGTATTCTTAATGGGATTTTTTTCTTTTACCTGCTGTTTTTCCAGACTGTGGGAGGGGGGAGGGTCTGTGTGTGTTAAAAAACCCGAGAAAAATGCCAACCAATGGTTTTATAGCATGCAGGTTGCTTTTTTTTTTTTTTTTTTCTGATTTTCTGTTGAGTACATGTAGACTAGTACCTGATGGCTTGGCAGTCGTATGATTTGGGTTCACAATTAAGTCAAAGAAATGCAGTTTTGTTTCATTCTTGTTAAATTGCAGTCAGGAAAGGAAAACCTCACTAAAACAGGTCAAGACACTTAAAAGACAGCAACCTTGTAGGTAGTCTATTAGTTACGTTTCAAAATAATTGTATTTTAGAGTTGTGTGAATTAAGTCAGTTTGAAGCTTCTGAAGACTGTAATTTTGCCTCAGTTTTTGTATTTGTAACCTCAGAAGCTTTAAAGAGGTTTCATGTTCAAAACATGATGCATCTTTAGGCATCAAAGGCATCTTTAATTATAAAGAAACAGTGATCAATCCACAAGTAAGAATTGTGCCAGGCAGCCTGGCAAGTATGGAGAACAGCCAAAAACATTATTATCTTCTGCAATTGAAATAGGTAAATTTTAGTGGATTAGAGGTGTCTGTAAAGCTACATTGCCTCTGCCTCTCACAAAAGTGCTGTGCACACATTCAAACAGTATCCTGCACTATAAAACATTTAGCTAAGACCCTTCCTTCTCACTTTCTTGTTTGGCTTCTTGACTGTGATGATACACATGTCTTCACATCTACGCTCACTTTCCACAGCTTTTTGCTATGTAAGCAGTTTCAACAAAAAAGGCTTGTGAAAAGAATGAAATCACTTACGGGATTTAAGGAAAGTTTTATCCAGTGGATTGACTGGTGACTGTTACCAATTACTTGATTGCTCCCGTGTGAGTGACTGAATATAAAATAAGAACAAAACCTGCAATACTGTAGGTCTGTGCAAGAGAATAGCTTGCAAGTTAGGATTGATTGTTGCATTTCAGGGGAATAATCAGCCTGAATACAAGAAGCACTTACAGAATCACAGAATCAGAGAATAGTCTAGGTTGGAAGAGACCTCCAAGATCACCGAGTCCAACCTCCTACCTAACGCTAACAAATCTTCCACTAAACCATATCCCTAAGCTCTACATCTAAACGTCTTTTAAAGACCTCCAGGGATGGTGACTCCACCACTTCCCTGGGCAGCCTATTCCAGTGACTAACAACCCGTTCAGTAAAGAAGTTCTTCCTAATATCCAACCTAAACCTCCCCTGGCGCAACTTTAGCCCATTCCCCCTCGTTCTGTCACCAGGCACATGGGAGAATAGACCAACCCCCACCTCGCTGCAGCCTCCCTTCAGGTACCTGTAGAGGGGAGGCACTTAGACCTGTAGAGGGGAAGCACTTAGACCTGTAGAGGGGAAGCACTTAGACGACAGGACACTGCAAAGCATATTTTAGCATTATTTTATATGTACTTTCTGCTTGCCCATAAAATCATGAGGTTATTCCAAACAACTCCCAGCACAGACCTCTTCAACTTTCAATTTTTGAGTGTGCATTGAGAACTGCCCACAGGACAAATGATTTTTCCTAGTTTTTTTTTTGTTTGTTTGTTTGTTTGTTTTTTAAGTCTGCCGATAGCTTTTCTAGTCACTCTGTCCTACAGTTTCTGAGGATATTGTGACTAATTTTCTGTGAGTCTTTTCTCATTTTTTTTAGAGACTTTTTTTTTTTTTCTTGCTTTTTAATTCCTGAGACAGTCTATGGTCTGCATATTTTGGTGCTGCAGTTTCCAGACAGCGAAGCAGGAGGAAAGACACCTCTGTGGAATGCTTAGTCCAACCCTGTTTAGATCAAGGTCAGCTAGAACAGGTTGTCATGGTCTGTGTCCTCTGAGATTTTCTATAACTTTAAGGATGTATAGCTTTAACTCTATCTCTCAACACAACCCGTTCTGCTCACCCTCGTGGTAGAAAAGTGTTTTCTTATTTTTATAATTTCCCATGTTTTAGTTTGTTCATCTTGTCTTTCTTGTCACTGGGCACCACTGAGAGGAGTTTGGTTCCCTCTTTTTTATTTCCTCCTATTACATATTTATATATGTGGACCAGATCCCTCTAAGTCCTTTCTGCTCCAGGCTGAGCAATCCCAGGTCTCTCAGCCTTCCTGCATATGAGATGCTCCAGTCCCTTAATTATCTTTGTTGGATTTGCTCTGCTAAGCTTGTGTCAATCTTGTATACTGAGGAGCCAGTGCTGGACACAGAGCTCCGGATGTATCCTCACTTGCGCAGACCAGATGGGAACGATCACCTCCCTTGACCTGCTGATTACGTTCTGCAGAGCAGCCCAGAATGCCTTTGATCTTCTGTGCAGCAAAGGCAGGTTGCTGACTCAACTTGTTGTCCACCAAGACATTCAGGGCTCCAGAATAGCTCAAACACCTTCTCAGGGACTGACGTGGGGCTTACTGGCCTACTCTTACTTGGGTTTTCCATCTTGAAGACAGGAGTGACGTTTGCTTTCTTCCAGTTCTCAGGAACATCCTTCAATTGTCATGACCTCTCAGAGCTCATCAAGAGTCGCCTTGCACTGAGACTGCTCAGCTTCCTTGGTTCTCATGCTTTCATCCTGTCAGGTCCCAGGGACTGGTGTGTGTCCAGGTTAAGTGCTCTCCAACCTGATTCTCCTTCACAGAGGGCAAGTCTTCTTCTCCCTCTAGTCTCAGGAGCCTGGAATTGCCAGGCCCCTGAGACTAGAGGGAAAAATTGAGGTGATAGAAGACATTGAATACCTCAGCATTTTCTGTATCCTTTGACAGGTCCTCTACAACTTTTAGCAGCAGGCCCTCTTTTTTCCTCATCATCCTCTTGGTACTCAAGTATTTGTAGAAGCCCCTGTTACCCTTCACATACCTCACCACGTTGACCTCTAGGTGGATGTAGCTTTTCTGAATCCTGCACACTTGAACAGTGTCTCTGTATTCCTCCTGTCAAAGCAGGCGTAAAAGACAGAACAGTGAGAACTCTCTGCTTGAGAGAGACCAGCAGTCTGGGGGGCAGGCAGGGACAAAATTTTGAGCCCAGGAGCATGCAGAGTCAGTTTTCTTGGGTGGCCCCAGTGCACAAAACTATTGGAAATCACTGTTTTACACTTAATGATTTTTTGGTTGCTTGTTGGTTGTTGTTTTTTTGCTCTTTATTTACACTCCTTCGTATTCCAGGTCATGCTTTTTACTCTGCATTGCACATTTACTGAACTACGAATATATTGATTTTTTTATGCAGAAATCATGTTCTGCTGCTTGCTGTCTCATTTATGGACTCCTCTGAGGAAAGTCTTTGTTAAAGTTGCCCCTTCTACAAAGTTAATCTCAGTATATTTAGCCAGGGAAATGAAGGAAACATTAGAGATTAGCAGACCTTATGGTAGAGAGGTTGTTTATGAGACTAGTGGGGG
>NC_048893.1:99211294-99222027 GCF_011077185.1 Oxyura jamaicensis
GTTGTTGTTTTTGTTTGGTTTTTGGTTTTTGCCCCCCTTCGTGTGGGGCCAAACGGCCCCCCCCCCCCCCCCCCCCCCCCCCCCCCCCTTTGAATTATTCTAGGTGAACTGCTGCTGTGGTACTTAAACTCTTGGAAAAACTATCTACATAAGTGTGTGTCACACGCCAGCCTAGAAATGTAAACTGAGGACATTAAATTCATTTTTTTTAACCCTTGTTTTTCTCACTGGATTAAACAAAACAAAAAGCAAAACTGACCAAATAGACAAACGAAAGAAAATGCATGTTAAAATAAGTACAAGTCTTTTATCATAAACTGTAAAAAAAATCCTAGAATTAATTTCTTAAATAATAAAAATGTTTTGGTATAGTAAAACATTAAATAAGGTAGGCTTCATGAATAAGTACCACATACCAGTTTGTATGGAGCTGTTTGCTGAAGCTGTTACAGAAAGGATCACAGTCCAGATCTGTAGTTGCTCTATACTAATGGCTATTCTGGTTTAAGTAGATTTATATCTTTGCAGTTGCTTTCATTTTAGAAGAGTTGATTTACTTTATAACAAAAAAGGAGCTGGGCAAATTTTTTTTCCCCTAGTTCATCAACTGGTTGTCATTGTTGCTCCTAAGTGGAAACAGTTGAGACAGTGTATGGCTGTACTTCCTTCTCATCCTCTTAGAACTCCAAATAAATTTAGTTTAACAGACAGGATGTTTAAAATAGTAGAGTGAAGTTCTTCATTTCACTGATATGTAACTTTACTGATGATAATGCACAGGAGTAAGCTCGAAAGTAGTGTCAGTCTAAACAGATGATGAGATAACTGAATTCTAACTAATTAATAGACGCTAGGGCTTTTCAACAAAAGGATTGAAAATCAGGGAAGATCCATCCACTATCTTCAGGCCTAATAGTGCATGAAAAGCTTTAAAAACAGCTGGCATTCAAAAGGAGTTCATATTGCTTCAGAAACTGTCTGGTTCTTATCCTTTCGGTAGAATTGTCAGTCCACTCCAACATGGCCTTTGAGTACATGGCAAGTCAAAATTCAGATTCATCAGTTAAACAATCTTTTCTAATGTAGTATTTACCAAAGATTGTAGATTTTATAAAAATATATATTTTTTTATGAGTTAAAATCTTAATCATTTGACCTTGGTGTCCTTTTCTTGTTTTCAAAATCCTGTGAAAATCTAGTCTTCCTGATTTAATTGTCATTTCTGAGAAAAAGTATTTCTGAGAAAAAGTATCAAATATATATATTGTTTTTTGTCATGACTTGATGCCTTTACTTCTGCTGCTGAATGCTGCACTGATATAGTGATAAATGGTACTGTGCTTGGAGAGTGGAAGAAAATAATTGATTAGACTCTTTCCCTTCATTTACCATAGTGATGCTTTTCCCTCCGGGTTTGTGCAGTTTAATTTGCCATTGATTCTTCAATGATTATAATGTCATAGAGGAACCAGTGTTTATCTTCATTGTGCACCATAGATATTGGACCTGAATCTTTTCTTTCACGTTGTGGTGCAAGTCTGCAGTCATCTAATACGGTATTAAGCAAGGTCTCAGGCCAGCTGAAGTTTATATGGCTAGTGCATCCTTCTGTCACTGGCAACATCTAATTAGTGCCAGTCCTCATTCTACAATATTAATTTTGTAGTTCAGACCCTGAAAAACTAATTGAAGAGTAAGACCAGACACAGGAACATTTAGCTTGGTACTATAGTCAAAAAGTTAAGTGTTATGACTTATATATGAGTAGTTCTACATAAACATAGCAGATACTTAATGGTTTTTTAGTATGTATTATAAGGTAAGCAGTGTTTTAAATTGCCTGCTCATTCCCTTTGGTTCTGATACGTTTCTGTGGGTTTCTTCCACTGCTGTAATGTAGTACTTCAGTTGCAGGACTATAGCAGTAGAATATGATAAGAAAGATCTTGTTTCCATCCCTCTCTTATGCTGAACTCAACTTATATCAGAAAACCATTTTCCATTTCAATGACATTTTTTCCTACTTTATCTTTCCTGTTATCAGGACTGGTATTTCAGAAGAAAACACTGTACTCTGAATATAGAGAATCAGCCTCCCCTTCAGGATTATTTCAAGGAATATCTACAGGATTTGATTGTTCGTACGTGCGCGCACACAACAACAACAAAAATTTTTTCATATCAAAATTATTTGGCTTCATGAAAACTATCTTCACTGAAAATTTCCATAAGAATAGCAGATGTTTTTAATAAAACTGAAATATTTTGATTTTCAGGATTCAATACTAATTTGATATTCAAACATGAGACACAAGCATAATTAGATGAGAAAAGGCTTTAACAAACAAGGCATGTAGTCAAAGCCTGAGCTTCTTGTGCAGCTCTGGAAAGGGATTAAAGTCATAGTCCACCAGTTCAGAAAATGGGAGAGAGGGGTATGGAAAAGACAAAACTTCGGACTTGTGCATGGGATTCCTTTACATGTAGGGCACTCCTCTATCCCCAACTCCTCTGCCTCCCACCTACACCCGGAGTGATGCAAGGAGACGGAGGCTGTGGTCAGTCCATAGCAGATCCTCTTTGCTCCTCCCTCCTCTGCATGTTCTTCCCCTGTTCGAGTGGGGTCCTTTCTAGGGGTTGCAGTCCTTCAGGACAAAACTGCTCCACCATGGTTTCTCAGCAAGCTGCTGGTGAATATCTCTTCTGGCATGTGGAGCACCTCCTCCTTCTCTGCCCCTGATGTTCACAGGGTAGTTTCTCATGCTTTTTTCCCCTCCCCTTTGTGCAGCATCTTGCCCTTTCTCACAGGGTGGATGTGTGGCCTGGCTGTGCCCTGCAGTGGGGCCGTTGGAGCTGCCAGGGGCCAGCATGGGGCAATCCTGGCATCACCTCAGGCAGAGGCCCCACAGCATCCCACTGCCAGCACCTAAGCCTGGTGCAAAGGTCCACAAATGAAATTATCCCCACAAGGTGTGTGTTCCAAATTCCTGTTGACATTGATAGGGCTTCTGTGTTGTCACTGGATGGGAAGCCATATTCTTCCTGAATCTCTGAGTCCTTGATTTAATTTGCAACATGTATTAATAAAATGTTTATTTTATGTATATTGTATGAGCACCTCACATTATAATGGCGAAGTACATCGTAATCTAAAAGTGTTACTTTTTTTTTTGTTTGGTGAAATGAGTTTGGGTGCCTCATCAGCTTTGTGTCACAAGCAGCATTCAGTTTTATATATGCAACTGGAAAATGCAGATGCAAAAACTATGAGAATCTGAATCCCATATGGTTAACAGCTTCATAAAGCAAACCTGTACTACTACATAGAGAAAGAGATCGGTATTCTGAAGGCCTGAATTTGCAATTCCTCATTTCAGTCTTGGAGTCATATTACAAACAGCATTTAGAGTAGCCTGCAACTGCAACTTGGCCATTGATTGCAGGGAAGAGAAGGAACTGGGTTTTGGTGTCCAGTGCAGGCAAAGTGAGAAAAAAGGAAGAAAAAAACATTTTGTAGGGTTTAAGTAATAGTAGTAGTAAGAAATGGAGTATTATTAGTTCTGGTTGCTAATATAATAGAAGTCCAGGTGTAGCTCAATAATTAAATGTAAAATGCAACGTGAGCAAGTGATTGAATCTATTCTAATTTAACTTATTTATGCATTTTTTAACATCCTAAACTTTCAGGTGGCACCAAATATTCACAGTAATGATACAACTCTTCTATCTGCAGTCATTAAATATAAAGTCTACTGCTGCAAATTCTGTCCCAGCAGTCTGAACAAGCACTGGAATATTGTCACTGTTCCAGCTTCAACCATGTCTAGGTGGCTTTTGAATATCTCCAAGGAGGGAGACTCTATAGCATCTTTGGGCAGTCCTTGCTAGTGCTCCATCACCTGCATAGTGAAGTGCTTCCTGATGTTCAGACAGAACCTGTTGTGTTCCAGTTTGTGGCTCTTGTCCTAGCACTGGGCACCTATGAAAAGAGTCTGGACCCATCTTCTTAGCACCCTCGCACAACCTTGTTATGATTGTCTGCTGATCCTGATCCAAACCTTTCAACTGCAGAGGGAATGAGTACAAGGAGAGAGAAATGAGAAGTGTAGGTGTGATGTTATCAAGGTCCAATGTTGTTATTTATTATTGGAATAGAACTGCATGAGCCAGCCTACCTATTGATTACAATTGTGTTCAGCAGTCTCTAATTGTTGGTTAGGGTCAGGCAGTTGTGTCTAGTAACTTGACAAACACTTGAAATATCATCTCTTTTATCACCAGAACTTGATGTGAACCCCAGATATTATACAATGAATAGGACATTACAAACTGAAATGCATGACTGCATTGAGGCCCTTATCAAAATCAAAGAAACAAAACAATGCAGTAAAGCTGTTGCATTTATTTAAAGATTGCATATATTTAGAGAGATCTTTTTAAAAACATTAGATGTTTTTCAGAAGCCTATGATTGTTTAAAGAACACTAAGTTTTTCAGAAACCTGTAAAGGAAAGGCATTATGAACAGATTTGTATACTGTAAACAAGACCTAAGCACCAATATAGCTGAAGTGCAAGAAAATGAATAGGAGGAACAGTCATTACTTTTAAGCAGTGATGGATTTGTGAATGTTTCTCAATCTACAGTTGTAGTGGTCAGAAAAATTAGTGTGAAAATCACATTATGATTCAAAAGATATTATTTTTTCATAAGATTCAATTTTACTGGCAGTCAAATGAAAAAATCTGTCCTCAATAACACAAACTCACTCAAAAGATACCTTAACAGGTGAAGTCATTACTGGGTGAAATTATCCCTCATCCTCATTCAGCCAAAACCTCACATCATAAGATGAGGACTGGTGCAAAGTTCTTACCCTGCTTTTTTAAAAAGCTGAATGCTATTGTAGGATGTTTTTAAGTTTAGGCAAGTATTTACATATAACTACACTGAATTATCCTATCTCTTTAATAACTCTGTTTGCATCATAATCAAAGAACACACAGCATTTCAAAATACATGTTGGGTCTTCTTGTGTCTGCTTTAAAGCATCCTTTTAGGGGTTGTCTGCTCTGCAAGGATAGTTAATATATTTCTGGTTGTGGCTTTTAGCTTCCTAACTGTTAGAAAATTTGGCTTTTGTGGCTGATTGTACTGAAACCAGCATATCTGACAAAATTATACTGGGCAAAAATATTTGGAATTAACATAAATTTATCATTAATTCTTCTGTTCATATTTCCATTGCTTATTGCAGGTAAAATTTACGTTAGTACTGCTGAGCTCGTGTAATGCAAGGAAGGACACATCATGAAATGGAAACATTATCCTTTTTTGGTCATAATAGCTGCATGCAGCCTTTCCAGATGCCATCACTTACTGGGTCAGCTTATTACAGGTAGGTACCTTTTATTTAAACATGAATGTTCATATTTTTATGAAACATTTTTATGATGTCACTGTGAATATGCGCATGTATATACATAAAGATCTCTCTCCGTGTGTGTGTGTGTGTTGGGGGTGGGGATGGGGGGTTAAGTTCAGAAATGTATGAGCATAACTGTATGTTGAAAACAGAATTTAATAAGTGATGTAGTGTCTGTGCTGCAGTGAATTTTTTTGTTTCGATTATGAAGAACAATATAGAAAAGGAGTGGCTTAAATCAAAGTATGAGGAGATTAAGGTGGCTATTAAAGCATTCCTTTGATTAGCACTGTTGGCAGGGGGAGGAAGTACAGAGTGCAAAACAGACTTGAAGATCAAAGAGAATATGAAATCTATAGAGATCTTTCCTGAAGGAGGAAAACAGCAGGCCACTGTAAATGTGAAGTAGCTGAAATGCAGTGTTTTTGGTGAAATCTGAGACATTGGTAATTGCGCTTCTGTCCACATGTGGCAAGTCTTACTCATGCAGAGAAGAGTACTAAGTGTGTACAAAATCAGCAAAATGCTGTCCAGCTTGAAAGGAGATGTGGTAAAATAGGTAACATGTATCACTCTGCTGCAGTGAGCAGTGTTTTTTTTGTTTGTTTGTTTGTTTGTTTTTCTTAATTGAAGCAATGGAGGAAACATTTTTTTTTTTTTCCCTCTCTTTAGGATAAACGGGTAAAAACAGCTTTTGAGTCACTATGAATCATTCTCAATATTTATTATGGAAAAACTCAAGTTTTGTTCAGTGCTGCTAATAATGGGTATTTTTTCAGTAAAATGTAGGAAGACCCAGCAGACATATTAAAAGAAAAAAAAGTGACACAGTGATTTTTTTTTCTCCCTGTTTTGGATTTGAATAATGTAGACAACTTTATTGGCTGGATTTCTGACTTGAATACACTGTGCATACAGATTTTTTTGTATATACACTTCTCCATATATCTGTAGGCAGCTAGTTCAAATAAAGAATGCTCAATAGAAAGAGAAAGGAAAAGATTTTTCATTCAAGGGTTTGTTGACCTATAATGAATGGTGGCTCATGGAAAGTAAATTAAGGAAATGAATTGATACCTTTTTTCTTTCTGATTTTGTTGTTTTCAAATGTATGAGATGCAAAAAGACTCCAGAATAAGGGAAGATGTAAGTTAAAATTATCATTTTAAAAGTTTGACCTCAGACTTCAAAAATCATTTCAAAGCAATTTACCTGTCAGAAAGACATCTACTACTCTTTTTAAAAGGAACGCCTGCAGATCCAAATGTATTTGCATGATAGCTACCTCTATCTGCTTGCATTGGTTTCAATTTAGTCATAGTTTTGTAGACACTACTAAAAAGGCTGTTGGCATAGAATTACTTTTTCTGTCAAATTAGTTTCAGAATAAAATCACAGGTGGCATTTTGATTTTGTTCCTGCTTTGTAATTTTCATCACAGACCCTAGACTTGAACCAAGAGATTACTCTGCTTGGCCAGACATCAGTGTGCTCAGACTAGCTGGCAGGGTGCCAGAAGTGTGATTATCACAAAAGATCAAATAAAGCAGGATTATTATTTTTTTTTCCTTCAAGCAGTTCATCCCATTCATTTTGTTCTTTTCATGACTTTCTCTCCCATTTTCTTCTTATTATTATCTTTTAATGCACAGAAAGAGACCTGTGCAAAATCTGAGAGTTTTTCCTCCATTTAATGGGGAGAAAAGAAAATAATAATGCTTCTTTGGAATTCTGCTGTATTCGTGGAATCATCATAGAATGGTTTGGGTTGGAAGGGACCTTAAAGTTGATCTAGTTCCAACCCCCCTGCTACGGGGGTGGGGGTGGATTCTTAGGTATCTTTGATATTCACATTCTTAGGTTTCAAGATATTATTATATCTCAATAACAATATCTTAGATATTATTGTATCTCAATATAACAGTAGATAACAGCTTTTTCTGAGGATTACTAGAAGCACTAAACAGCTAAAACATGTCTGATCTTAATACTACTAATTGAAGTGTTTTTTTATTTGTTTTTAATTTCAGTAAGGAAACTTGCTTTCAAAATATTAAATGAAATAATTTTTAGATTGCTTTTCTCCTGTTATAGAACTCTTTAAAATGTTATTGTTTCAAACCTTCCAAATCTAAACATCAAAAATGATTCCAGCTTATTGGTGACATAGCTGTAATTTCATGTGACAAACCATCAGAAAAGTGTTAAAGTTTACCCTCGGAACTGGAATTATTGACTTCAGTAAAATGTGATGAATTTTAATGGTGGTCTTACAACTTTGAAACATTTATTGCATTTTTTTTACTGAATCTTTTCATATATTCTTGTTGAGTCTCACTCTTTTGCATATGGGGTCCACAGGGAAGTACTGTCTCCCCCCTTTATTAAAATCACGGCTGAGTCTTTCATCTCATGTCATTACATCTTACCTCTAATTCACATATAAAATACACTCTCAGTTCTGCTATGGCTGTCTCCTGAGGCATAAAGTATCTCTGCCTTGGCATATCTTTATTTAATCAGGGGTTGAACATTGTCTGGGAAAGATGTGATTTGTTTTCTTTCCAGTTGCCTTGCATATTTAAAAGCTGGATAACTTCATAGCTGATTTTGATAGTTGATTTTAAAGTGCACTGATCTAAGAAAACATGACATTAACTACTGCTATATTTTGTTTAGATGCATACACCGAGCTTTATGTTTTCTGTTAAATCATTGAAGTGTTTTAAAGTTTGCGGTTGCTACATTGTCAAAAATATTTAAGAACTATAGAACTACAAATCCCCAATGCAGAAAATAAATAAATTGGGATGCTTGTGTGTAGGGTTTTTTGTTTGTTTGTTTGTTTGTTTTTTTCAGTTTTATTTTATAAAAGTGAGAACAAGCTTTCAGATTTATAGTCTGATAAAAGCAGTAGGAACATTCCTCATGGACCTGGTTGGGCTTGGGATCCTTACTTTAAGCAGGGAGTACTGTGGAAATACCATCCATCTGAACTGGAACAGAGGCTAGATATGTGGCATTGAGTTAGTCCTTGGGATTGACAGAGATGCCTGGACAAAGAAAGCCTCGTAAAACCATATAATGACAAATTTTGAATGTTCGTGGTAGATTTAATGGTAGATTTTTATAACAGAATTCTTGTAGATCTTGAAGAGAGGAGGATGAGAAGAAAATTTATTTTGAACCCAGGTTTTTGAGATTTTGGCAGAAGCTTGTGGACCTCCATGGTCTACACATACTGTCTCCCAGTACTTGAGCAAATACTAATGTACTAGAAACCTGGCATTTTCATCAATTTCAAGTAAAAAAAAAGTTTCTTTTTATTTTATTTTTTTTGGATACTTGTTTTGATTTTTAAATGTGAACTGTGAACTTTTTTTTTTCTCCAGGAAATAGTTTTTCTTTAGGAAATACATATAAATAACAAAGTGCAATATATAAAATATGCATAACACAATGTAAATTTGAGAAATGTTTCACTAGTGAAAGTTTGAAACAAACAAAAAAAAACAACATTCTCTGATAACCATAGAAGCCTACCAAAGTCCTGAAGAGAACCAACTCAGGATTTGACCTCTCCTGAAGTAAAAAAAGAATATTTTAAATTTTCTATTCCTGAACCTTTCTTGGCTTGCTAATGCAACATTGGAGAAAATATGTTCGCTATCCTAGCTTGCTTACCTCTTTGAGCAGGAGACAATTATTAAACATAATGAAACTTGCAGAAATGCAGATGGTCTTTTTTCATTATCTCTAACTTTTAAATAGAGTAGGCACTTGTTGTCTACCTTTAAAGCTATGCTGAGGTGTAAGCTGTCATTTTTGGAATCTAAAGCTTTTATCTAAGAGCTTTCATGAAGTTAATCATAACCCAGTAACGTAAGTCACTCTTCAGGTCTGCCTTTTCTACTAAGTTATTTGGTGTGATTTTTTTTTTTCAAAATCATTTAACTTTTCAATCCTCAAGAAACTGTGATCTGGCTGGTGAAAACAGCTTACAGATTTTCAGGTTCCCTTTGTTACCTGCTTGTCAAACTACTCAATTTTATCTGAATATGGTACTCCAGGTTTTTAAGTGTTTGATACATTCTGACAAGAAATTTGATTTTCTTGTTCCTTTCAACCTGTGAAGTTGCCATGAAAAAAATGGTTCCTAGCACTGAAAGTTCTTCATTTGATGCTTAATAAAGATTATGACCATTTTTTGTAATGAAGCGTACACACAAATTCTCCTGTGCTTTTAATGTGCCTGAATTAATTTTCAAACAAATATCCAAAATAAATCCATGATCTGAGCAAGGCATTGAATAGTTCACTTGAAGAATGTATCTAGCTTTATGATTTTGCAGATATTTCTGAGGGTAATGTTAAAATATGAAATGTTTGAACCAACCTAATCCACAGTTTACTTAGTGCCTGTCTTTTGACATAGCCTCGGAGGCAAAAAAGAATTGGACTCATATTCCATGCAAGCCCCTGTTAGTGAAGTTGCAAAGGAACAGTGAAGACTCATTGAGCTAAGGAAATTAAGAGTGACCTTAAAAGTATTCCCTTGATACTTTTTCAAAGAGTAGGAGGTGTGGATTTAAATTCCTTCAGCCGGGAAATACCTGAGCATAAATTTGACCCATTCTGAGCAAGTTATCCAGCATCTGAGCTGGTATTTAAAAAGATGACAGTTGTGTTTGTTATATTTTTCTATTGGTTTAAAGTAATTATTATTCATAATTATTTTGTGATGAGCCAATAAACATTTCAGGGTACCTGAACAGGAAAGCCTAGTTTGCAGGTCAATGGGGAAATAAGGCAGAGGATAGATGCCAAAAAACTCACAACATATGTAAATATGAGCCTTCTCAGGAGCACAGCTTTAAGTCCTAGGGGAATATTAATTCTAAATATGGAAGGACGTGATTTCATAGGGTCAAATTTTTAAATACAGGTCCCCAAATTCCATATAAATTTCACTTATTCTGTAGTTGAATCTGAGCCAAAATGAAGATAACGTTTAGCTACTTTTGATTAAAGACATATGTACAAGAATGAAAGTGTATAGTTCTGATATGTAGGCACGCTTAGGGAGTGATAGAAAAATTTAGGTTACAAGGCACATCTGGAAGTCATTTAATCTTTTTTTTTCTTTTTTTTTTTTCCTCCCTCAAAACAATGTTGTCTTCAGAGTTAAATCAGGTTGCACAAGGCTTTGTCTAGCTGAGTGCTGAACATCTCCAGGGATGGAAATATCATAACCTCTTTGGGACACTTGGGGGGGGGGGGGGGGGGGGGGGGGGGGGGGGGGGGGGGG
>NC_048893.1:99222127-99292745 GCF_011077185.1 Oxyura jamaicensis
CCCCCCCCCCCCCCCCCCCTTAGAGCCAGCTGGAACTTCTCATATGGTATTTTGTGACCTTGCCTCTTGTCCTTTCATTGCACACCTCTGAAGCAGAGTCTGGCTTTCACTTCTGGGAAACTTGCTGTAAGGTAGCTAAAGTCTGTAATTAGACTACTCCCTTGGACTTCTGTATGCTAAACCAACCCATTTTCTTAGCCTCTCCCAGTTTTTTTGTATGTCTCAGCCCTCTGATCATTCTAGAGGCTCTCCTCTGGACTCTATCCCATTTTACTGTTCTACTCTTGTCATGGCTGGCTCAAAACTGAACACACTTCTGTGTGTGGACTCACAAATGACAAATGGAGGAAACTAATTACCCTTTGACATGCTAGTTTTGCTCTTGAAAATAAATAAATAAATAAAGCATCCCACTATGTTGGTAGTCTTTCTTATGGTAGGCAAGGGCACACTGCATGCTCAAACTCAGCTTACCTGCCAGGATCACAGACTGATCTGTCATATTTTTCCCATCCTTTACCTTCTACCACAGGAAGGATTCTCATCAGAACAGGAACTGTTCTGTTGACAAACTGTAGTAGCAAGAAAAGCACATTCTTCAGTAATTTTGTTTTCACAAGCTTTATGATACACCAGTCTTGGCTATAAATTACATTTTAGTGATCCTAATTTAATATAACTTTGATTAATGCATCTGGAAGTGATGCATAGCAAGGGATGATTTAATGTATCGTTTTCATTAGTAAGTGCCCCTAAGTTTGTGGACAGAGGTATTCAAGGTCAAATTCAGAGAGAGTAGTCAGGCAGTTTGGGCCTTGCACAGGCCAAGAAACATGTGGAAAGATGTGTTTCTGTCATCTGTATCCAATCAACATGGAGCAGACAGAAAATATCCTTCAAACCAGATTTGAAACAAACACCTCACCACCTTCCCCTCTACCACAGATATCTTTTTTTTTTTTTAAAAAAAAAAAAAAAAAAGATTAAACCCACAAAAAAGAAAAGCCTGCAAACCTGCACACCTTTTGGTTATTCCTTTCAAAGATTAACCTTACAGTAAAAGTGTTTAAGAAAATAGACAAAAATAATAATAGAGGAAAAAACAGTATCTGTGTGCTTGTAAACTCCAGATTTGTTTTGTGTATTCCTAGTGCAGACTGTACTGCAACCTTTTGTGGAGGGGAAGTAGTATCAGCTGAAATCATCTCATTTGACCATGTATGTGTATGCATGTGTGTATACACATTTGTAAGCATGAATAAGTACATACAAGTATCAGCTGATAACTCCTGACTTAAGGGACATTTTGCATCACAGAGTATTCATTTTTCTGTGAGGTGCAGGTTAATACATCATCTTTGCGAAATATTTAAAAAATGTTTTTATATCCCAACACTGATAAATTAATGCTAGATCACATTGTTACGCTATAATGTATTTGTTATCAAGGAAACGTTATGGTGTTTCCATGAAATGATATCAGGAATGATATAACTGTGTATAATTTCTGTTATTATGGTACAAAACAGATTACTTAAAAACACAAGAGATAATCATTTCCTGTTATCATAAAATGGCAGCTGTATATACTGTTATATGGCAATCATTACGCTGTTTTCAGTTAATCTACCTCCGTAATGATGTGTAATTTACCTAGTCATCCATCTCTGCTGATAGAAGCAAGAAAACTAAAAATACATAGCAGTTTTTTCTTAATTTTAAATATTGTGACTAAAATTATTCTGAGTCTATCTGACATATGCCAGCTGATTTTTACGATTTTGTCAGTTACCAATCTTTTTAACTTTGATTGACATGAGCACATGTTCAAAGTTCTCAGATTATTTCTCATTCCTTGGCTTTCCTCTCCTTCCTCTCCTTTCTTGGGAGCATGACAAAGGTTTGGAATTCCTACCACTAGGAATGCTGCGCCTTGAAAGAGGACAAATGTTGAAGGGTAGAAAAAAAAATCCCAGCACGTGCCTTGCCTCCCAGAGGTTGTCATCGTGTACACTGAGGTCTTAATAAATAGAAAGATTGCCAGCTGTACTTCAACTCATGGCTCCTTTATTAGCCTTTAGAAAGAAAGAAATAAAGCATGATGCTTTATTTAATTGTCTGAATATACAGAGACAAACAAAGAGGCACAGTAATCTGCAAGGCACTTAATGAAGAAATCTGTATTTTTAATCTAGGTGTAGAACACGCAACTGTTCTGCTTTGATGATGTGGCCTTTGTGTTGAACCTGGCTAGAAAACCACATGTGCTGCACCGTCTTCCTAATTAAGTCATCAAAATGCACTGGAGCAAACTGAGTGACTTGCACAGACCAATATAAGTAATTTTAGTTCCTCTATTGCTTGGTTAATAGAAAGTGGCACTGTTCTAGATTGTGACTGATAGAGGTTAGATGATACAGCCCGCTCTTATTGTGCCTGGAGGTAGACCCTTCTCTAAGCAGCTTCTGTGCATATATAAGAAGGGGGCACTTTGATTTGTTTCTCTTTTTCTCTTACTTCTTGAGGATGTAATCACAGATGCATTTCCTTTTTTTTTTTTCTTTTTTTTTTTCTTTTTTTTCCCTAGAAATCCCTGTCTGTGATTATCCTCAAAGCACAGAGATAGTCTACTTGTTCTGAATATAGTGAAGGAATATTTTCCAAAACTGATCTCAAAAGCAAAGTTTTGGGAAGGGTATCCACT
Source organism: Oxyura jamaicensis (assembly GCF_011077185.1). NCBI lineage: Eukaryota > Metazoa > Chordata > Aves > Anseriformes > Anatidae > Oxyura > Oxyura jamaicensis. The sequence continues at coordinate 99,224,832 of NC_048893.1, forward strand.
AAAATTAAAAGATAAATAATAAGAAAATATGTCCACAATGACAGTCACGCTCTTGAGAAAAAAGGTTTTATTATATATAATGAGTATTCTACTGAATTCTACTGTAAAGACTGTGTTTTGTACAGCTAATGAAGAAACATTATGTATGTATTTATAGATCATGGCAACATAATTTTGACCAGAAGTTGTTCTACCTAAATTAAAACTAACAAGGATACAATATTTTTACATGATTTATCAATTGTCCTGAGATTAATCTTTGGTTAAAAATTTACAGCACAAAATGACATAGAGTCTCTGTTGAATCTAATATTTATTTAGATGATGAATCTGTTAGACCTTCAAAGCAACTTAATGTCTCTAACATCAATTATAAAACTAATTTCAGTCATATCAGTGAAAGAATGTAACAATTTACAAGGGTGTTTTCACACTTACGATTACTCAAGGGGTTACTGCAGGCACATCTATACTTGCTAATTTATTTTAAGCACTGTGTAATAGGGTGTCTAGGGATGCTTTATTAAATATTTTAATAAGTGTCAAACATATTTGCACAATTTCTGCCTTGACAAAGGGTGGTTTATATACACCTGTATCTGCATATTGAAAAAACAAAATATCCTTTTGTCAGACTGCCACCTTATCCACCTTGTTTTTGCACTAGATTCACAGGAAATTACAACCTTTTGTTTAATCTGAATTTTAAATCATAATGCAAGGGGTGAAAGCAAGCAAGTCATATTTTAAGATTTTTCTCACCATTAACTGTTGAGTTAGACTGACACTAACATCTTTAAGTATTTATACTATATACAACATCATGTTAGCAGTACAGCAATATGATTAGATGCTGTGTTCTTTATTCCAAATATTTTTTAAAGTGTATTATTGTTAATAACAGCATACATATTTTTCATAAATTATTGTACATTAATAGTCAAAATAACATGTGAAATGTTCTTTGTATGTTACTGCTAGATCAGTGAACCTACCTTCCTCTGTTGTGTGAAAACAAAGAGCCACCTATCCTTTAAAAATGATTTTTGCTTAAGGCATTCTTACAGGCTACCATGAAGATAAAAGACCCTTTAACAGTGCTGAGAAGCACATCTGGTTAGTCATTTACAGTTATGTTCCTATGTTTAGACCTTTCTTTAATTGCATTTTGGGTGGCTTTTTTTTCTCTCTCTCTCTTTTTTTTTTTTTTTTTTAATCCTCACATACATTTCCCTAAGGATAAAATTTGATGATATTGTTTAGAACTTTTTTTTTTTTTTTAATCAGATCATAAATGACTGAGGTTTATGCCTATTTCATTTTGACATGCAGCTGATGTGACCTCCAAGGTCACACTTTTAATATATGAAAATAAAAAGGCAGCTAATGGTATCCAAAAAAGAGATGTGCTGCTTTTTGTCATCTTCCTCTCCCTCTCTATTTGCAGTAATGCCCTTCAGGATTTTATTTACATACAGCACTCTCTACTAAGTTAGATTAAGCAATTTCCTGTTCACTGTATGTACGTCTTGCACTTAAGAGTTAAATGTTTAGGTGTAAAATTAAATATTTTGTTCATGTACAGTACTATTTCAGAAAACATATTTAGTATCCTTCATCTAAAAACGTGGCACCACGTGCATAAAATTGATCACTTGCATGTTTTATAATTAATGCTTAATTGTGTCTTCTTTAATCATATGTTACAGTAAAATTTCTAAGAGTTAATACTTGAAATTTGCTGTATACTTAAGCTTCTTTGTTGATTTGGCCTGTAACACATAAACATCACAATTTTGAAAAGTGTGGCACCCATGGCCAATTCTATCAGTAGGTTTCCATCATCTTCTTTTGCCACATCTCTAAGTGCATATTTGTTTACAGATGCTAGCTGATAAGCTGCATTTTGTCTGGCTATAGATCAAGGACTATGCAATTTAGAATTGGTGTATTTAGAATTGGTGTAAACAGAGATTAAAGCCTGCAGATGTACATGATTCTATTTTCCACTGAGGACCTGGGACATTTTGGGTTCTAAGAGTGTATAGGTGGTTAAATAAGAACTAAGTCATTGCCTGATTGAGTATGTTCAGTTGCCTCTTTAATCTGCTCTCTGATCAGCAAATGGGAACTAGAAAATAATGAATCTTTATACAAGTTTTCCTATATTTTACTATTTCATTTGTGTTTATCACCGGTTTATAACATCTCATACTTTTATCTTTCACTTTTTCATCTGTTTACTATCTTAAATATTTGTGATTGGCTCTGTGGTAAGATTTAGGTTAACTTCAATCAACATTGCACAGAGAAGATAGCATCTATCCTTAGATGTCAGCACTGCGGTGGCCTGCTTCTGACCTATCACACATGGAGGCTTCTGATTCTATGTTTAGAATGGAGCTGTTTTAGAGAGTATACAAATTCTTTATATTATCTTTGTTTTAACATTTGCTATGAACAAGGTCATTTGGATTAGTCTCAGATACACAGATCAAAAGAGGTGCTTGAATCCCATAGTGTTTGGTCCTAAACTTTCAAAAAATGCAAACTATCCTGACTTAACACTCAAAACGCAGAAAACAGGTGTAGGAAGAGGACAGTGATTACTGCCTACCTTCCATGTTTCTTTTCCATTCCTTTAAAGCACATCTTTTTCAAAATCTCACTGTTCGTGAAATGGGCTTACTATTTAGAGAGGCCAAAATGTTAACTTTCAATTTGTCTCCTTCCAACATTCACACCGCTTCCCTGAATTGAACTCTCTCCTGTCATGGCTAGATTACTTATGGGACCTGAGCTAGTTTATTTAAAGCTGGCCTGGGACCTTGACTTTACACTGCAACCTGCAGTTCTTTCACTGTCTGCGGTCTTTATTTCCTATTGCTTTTCTTGTGAGACTTGATGGCATTTTATCCTATTGTAGACATTTATAGAATTATAATACAGGTTGTGAATAATAATAATAAAAAAAATTAGAAGCCCATTTTATTTATTATTATTATTTTATTTTTTTATCTCCTGTGGATTTTGACAGACTCTACAGAGGGCTTTTAAAGAGAAACATTAGAAGAAAAAGTTGTACATACTGTAGCAGGAAAGTCTGAATCATCTAGTATTTCAAAGGAATTAAGTGCAATGAGAAAAAGGATGGTTTGAGGTCAGTCATACCTTATGAAAGTATTCAGTCAGTGTCAAGTTGGCTTTGAGCTCTCATTTGAAATATTTAACCTTTCCATTACTGCAGAAATTCCAATCAATCTATGTTGCAGTCACCTTGCAAGATCTGAGAGAAAACTCTTGGTCAGCATTTGCAGAACAGTCTGTTTTGCTAATTCAGAAAGACTGTCAGAATCTTGATTATTAAAAATAAACTAACGAGTATGTCATATTTTCAAAAAACACCAAAAGCAGCTATATGAGACATGGCATCATCAGTAATATGTTTAACATTGACGAAAGCACATTTCCACATTTTTTGAAACGAAAGGAAATTCTAGAGTAAAACTGTTCCAGTTTCATTCTAGGCTGATGGCATGAAATCCGTATTGTAATAGATGATGACATAGACATTCATGTACATAGCAAAGGATAAGCAATATTTTAATGCTACAGAGCCAAATTAACAAATTCCACGTAAAGGCCACGGGACACTTGCAGTCACCGTTAAAACTTGCTTATGAATTGACTTGTGTCAAATTAAAGATTTAAGTGCTTCTGGTGAAAGCTTCATCTTACATCCTATTTTAATCTTTAGTACATGTCCTTACTCAGTCTCATATAGGTACATCAGCAACTATTTTATTGTCATTGGTTTATCATTTTTCATTCTCTGGCTGTGAAATAATGCCATTTCTCTGCAGAATTGCTCCTACCTCATGGATATTTCTGTTTGTTTTATTTTTCTTTTGACTACAGAGAAATTTTACCCTGTTTATGTAAAGAAGTTGAATATGTAGGAGTAGTATGAAGTTTTTATACTTCTGGATTTTTTTTTCTTTTCCTGTTCACTTACAACTATACAGCAAAATTCTCAATCATTTATAAAGTTTATTTCAGGTTTTAGTAATGATAAAGCAATGAACATGGCTGAACAATATGATTTATAGTTCCCATTATTAGGACCTTTTTTCTGACTATCTTAATTATTTTGGACTGAAATTTTCTGTGCTTCCAAGGAATACAATTTCCTGTTTGTTTAATGTAAGGGAAATGGTTCTGATTTATATATATATATATATATATATAATTGTTATATACATATATACATAATCTTTATATACATTTATATGTATATAAAGATTATATAAATTATATATATAAAGAAAAAATCAGAGAAAATGACTTTTTCTTCCCTTGTTCACACCTAGTTAACATCTTGGTGCAGGAATTTGAAATTCGGCAGTGGGACTTGCTTGATATCTTACTGAGAGCTCTTTGAAAACTTAACTCAAATGCGTAAGTTGCATAAGGCCCTGAAATCTCAGATTCAGCAGCTGATAGTGGTTTTGACACATTGGAATTTCTGAGAAATTCTTTCAAGATTCCTAGACTGGAAATGATAAGCAAGAATTTCTCTGTGATCATTGCTTATGAAGAATAGGAACTGGACTTTGGTAAAGAGATCAGGAAGATTACCCAATCCTTCATTCTTTTAAGGTGATACAAAATAAATTTCCAGGAGGGAGCTGCTGAACAGAAGAGCCAGTTCAATGAAAAAGATGTGGGAAAAGTGTCAGAAGGTGTTCTATTAAGGAATTAGGAAAATAGAGATTTGTTTGAGGAATTTGACCTGATGGGGAAAAAAAAAGGAAAAAAAAAAAAAAAGAAAAAAAAAAAGAGTTGGACAAGGAAAGGAAGAGGAAGAGAACAGAGGGATTGGTGCAGAATGGCTGCTACTGTAGGACCAGCAGCATTAAGAGCCTGGAAATAAATGTGGGAAGTCTGGGTCTCATGTTTCAGTGCTTTCAGAGACTGATATCCTATTTGTGCTTTTCTGTGCTGAATTGTTTAAATCGATCCATATCTTTGCCTCCTTCAGACTAAAGTTCAGGGAAGGAGTTGCTGTGTTGACTTTCATATTGAGATTACTCTTGCTACCAACTGGATGCTCTTCAATAGTTTCCTCAGCCCCAGGAGTTAGGAATCACTTGTGGACTGCCTACTTCTATTCTGAGGCTGTGTAGTTCCTCATAATGAAGAACAGGAAGAGGGTTGGTCAAGGAAATGCCATAGAATGGATTATAATGAAAGAAAATTAGTCACAAAATTAAATGTTTAGGTTGTGAAGAATTCATCACCAGTATTTCAGTGAAGTGAATGAATATTTTTTGTTTCAGTTGAGAACACTCACACTCAGACTATTTATGTCAAATTACCCTGTTCTGTATGATAGCATTTAATACTGTCCATATTGTTAAAATTCCTTTTGCAGATATCTTACTTTGCACAATAATATTCTGTATGTATGCTAGAAATCTTTTTGCACATATAGTGTTGTTGTCTTTTAACTTGGTTTAGCTTATGTTATAGTATGTCTACGTGTTAATAAATTCAGCCACTTATTTTTTTAATTACTCTCCTTCCTCCAATAGTCTTGGAATCCATTAAGCATTTTTTGGTGTGTGTGTGTGATTGAACAGAGAAAGAGAATCCAGGGAGATATAAAATTCATATGAGAATTAGCAGAGAAAATGCATAGAGAAAGAGACTCAGATTAGTACCTCTGGCCATCAGCACATGGTGTAGTTCAGGATGTGCACATGCTGGGGTTTGGGCAGATGTAACTAGAGGGCATATAGAGTATTGAGGAGGAAGGAAGAAAGGAAAAGGCATGCAGAAGGGTATGGGGGACTGGAGGAGAAAGGAAATCACTAATGAAAGGATTTCAGAGAGGGTTTCACAAATACCTAGAAGGATAAAGTGGGAGAATATAAGAGAATAGGGGCTTGTGCTTTTTTAGATTTATTGTTTATGGAACAATTTAATTTTCTATAATATCCGTCTCTGAATGCATAGTGCTTCCAGACTGCAGCCAAGGTGCTCTCATTAAGAACTGCTGTTTTTTATATTGCCTGTCATGTTTCCTATGCATGTATAAAGAACCGGAATCCATCCATACAGCTGCCACAGGTTTCTTAAGTGCTGCTGCAGAAGAGGTTTCAAACTGCTGTCAGGTGGCCATGAGTAGTCCACACCTCATTTCATCACAGAATATTATTCAGGTGTGAAATATTCTTTAAAAAATGAAACCTACTGTGTCTCATCTTATATGAACCAAATCTATGGAAACTCTAGGTGTTTTGAATGGTAGGCCCACATTCCTTACCAACATTATATTGTTAGAAATAATACCTTAAGTGGGGAAAAACTCTGTTTACTACTTCTAAAGTTAAAATATTTTCAGCTTATATTGTGCTATGGCAATGCTAAAATATTACAATAGGGAATTCCCTATCTCAGTTGTGTTTTTTTGTTTCTCTAGCATATCTACTGATTCATAGGTCTGAATGTTCTTTTTTACAGGATTTGGAGGGAGAAATCAATAGGTGTACCTGCAATTAAGTTTCAGTATTACTGTATGCAGAACTCTGAATGTAATTGTTCAGAAATGGCAGCCTAACAGCATTGTAACTTTTATTAAAAAAACAAACAAACAAAAACGAAGAAATACACAAATATTTTCAAATAGAAGAAAAAAATATATTTACTTACTATAACTTCACAAAACAGGAAATCATGGTTTTCTTTATATGTGCTTTCTATTGCTGTATTCTCTCCCTCAGTGAAAGTCTCCAGCACACTGTCCAGCCCCATCAAGCTCCTGTCAAATGGGCAGAATTTTTTCATCTCATGATGACACTGTGTTCTTCATCCATCCAACTAGTTTCATCGACGTAGCATCTAACTCGAAATGTTTGCATCTGAGTGGATCAGTGGGTTTTTAACAACCCCATAAGTAGGGGCAGTTCAGAGTGTAGTGGATGTGTGCTAGATGTGTTTTGGGGTTGCCCTCTGTAGTTGCATGTTGTCTCCCTTCACTAAAGAAAGAGTTTGGATTTACCTTTGAACAGATAAAATCCCATCCTTAGCATCTGCTAATTCTCTTTTGACAACTGGGTTGCCTCTAGACTAAACAGTGGATATGCTGTTGTTTATCTTGCACGTGTTCGTCATGTAATTATCCAAATCAAGGATCAAGGCGAAGAGTACTGTGGCTCTCTGGTAGCCCATGCATTCCTGTTTTCTTTCCAGGAAAAATGAAGGCTGGGATAAAGGACCTTGGTGCTTGCCCAGAGTAAAAATCAGACTGAGGAAGTACTGCTAGGTCCACTAATTTAGATGTGGCATGGAAGTCTTCATCAGAGTTTAAATATGAGGCCTTTCCCATTGTCAAGCTGCTGAGGCCTAATGATGATATATTACAGGAAAGGTATTTTTCCCAACTTATCATGTCAGCAAGTTCAAATTATGCAGAAGGCTTGTAAGCTGTAATGCAGAATGGGGAGAAGTATTTGGAATTCATTAGTAACTGAGGCTGTGGAAACGTGATATATTTCATTACATTGTTTGGACATTGTGCTGTCAGAAATGTGGAATTTTGAAACCATTTGCAAAGTCTTCAGCATGCTCTTGGAAAGGACCATGGAAGAAGCCTGCTGGAAGTCTTGAAGCATGTGTCACAAGCTGGGCCAAAGCATCTCTGGTCTCAGAAGGGGAAAAATACTTATGCCTAGAGTTTTAACTGCAGGTGCATTGCCTGAAAGCTAATCAGTTTCAGGAAGCATAAAAGCTCAACCAAGTAAAGCCCAAGGAAATAAATTAGGGAGTAGTTACAAGGGTCAGAGTGCATTCCAGCTTGCATGTTAAATGGAGACACCTGAGGTGGGCCCCTCTGCAGCCAAGGTTAAAGTGAGCTGAATTATTCCTTGACTACGTGTATCTCTGCATTGACTAAAGAAGGAACCAATAAAGATACCTGGTGAGTGTCTGATGTTAGAAATAGTGTATCAAGTTCTTTTATCTCATCTAGAGAAGATCTGAAGAGCCTTCTTGGCAAATAATCCAGCTACGCTCTCCAAACTAATAACTACATTCGCATTTTCATTTTCTTTTGAGACAGGAACATGCATGCTATGTACAAAGTAGTACCAACGTTGTGATGCAGCCTTTGCATCACTTGCTCTAGTATGCATAAAGCATTTTTTTTTTTTTTTTAAACTCCTCAGATGCCTCAGCTTCTTCAGCTGTCAGGCTTGGAGCACAATTCTCTATTACTCTATTTTTGTCACAGTGTGTGTATGCAGAGAGAGGTGATTAAATTTTAGAGTACTGCTCTTTGTGACTACTTTTCTCCAATTCTTTGAATTAAAAAAATAAAAAGTGCTTAAGGATGTAGTTTAAGGGGGAACAAAATATGGACTACTAGAGGAAATTATATACACCAATATCTGTTAATACATTATGAAGCATTGATTCAGTCTTAAAGATGACAATAAAATGAAATATTGCAGATAGATATTGTGTTCAGCCTATGCACTGAAAGAGGTGTTCTACCATGTGAATAAACTTTACACTATTACATATACAAAAGAAAAAAAAAAAAGGAAAAAAATGAGCTATTTACATAGAAATGTTAGCCTATCTTTTCCCAAATATTGAGTTTCATGTTCTACTTTACTCTTTAAATGAAAAATAAATCATGTATAATGTCCTAGTTTTCTATATCACTAGCAAATACATTTTAATTTAGATAGGAAGTTGAAATCCACATCTCTTTTAAGTTGCTTGACACTTTTATAGAATTCTATAATAATAAAGTGCTAAATAATAATAGATGTATAAGAAAACTCAACCTCAACCTTTTTGGGGTAAAGCTTATATATTTTGAGTGCTTGTACCAAAACAATCCATCTCTTTCTGAGGATATGGTTCCATGCATGGTTTTCAAAACAGCATTGGTATTTTAACGTGTTTTTTACCCTATATGTTTGTTTCTATATGAACTTCAGTTGTGCCAGCATAATAATTTGTGGTGTTACAGGCTAAACCCGATGAGTAACATGGTTATTTTATAAGGCAACCCCACAATCAGTTGTACCTTTCTTATTAAAGATGTGTGGAGGGATTTCGAAAAACAGACTGGATGGCAAAATATGACAGCTTTTCTCAAAAGCTGGTGTAAGGAACTATTTGAACATGGTGTGTGTGAGATACGGAGATTTTTTTGAGCTTTAGGGCTTTGGTGGGGGTTGGGACTAGAGCACTGCAGGAGTATGAATCTCCTTTTGGTCTTGTATTTGCAAATTCATCAAGTTTAACAACTTTGTGGGAATTTTCTTCATGGTGGTTAGAAAATAATCCAAATTTTTAAATTTCAAATGACAATTTAAATTTTGCTTTGTGCTATGTTTTGTTTAATCACACTGGTGGTTTAAAGTTGTAAAAAATGAATAGAAATTAAAACAGAACACCAAAAACCCTGTACAGATAGAAATAGGTATTGAGTACACCTGTTGCTCTAGAGAACTTTAAAAAAGGTATGGAAAAAAATGGGTTTTGTAATAAGTAGAAGCAACATGACTAATGTAAAACTGTTTAATTGAGCTAATTTAAATTCCAGTACTTCCTTTGTATTCTTTCTCATCTTGCATGCTGCTTGAAAACCAAATGTCAGTCTAATCATTTCATAGGCATGAAAGTAAACCTTCATATTCCAACTTCACGAGCATACGCCAATTCTCTAATCTGTCGGACATGCAGATAGTATTTGCATAATTATACGTATAGGTATTTTACTCCAAAGCATAGTTTCATTTCTTAATACCTTGTTTTTTTAGTTTTCCTCTTACATTCTCAACCAGACATGAAGATGTTTAAATCATCTCAAAATTACTCATGTTTTCTCACATGGGTTATCAAAGGCCTGCAATATTTTAGAAAACCAAGTATAGCTCACTAAAATGAACTTGAATTTATAAATCAAATTTATGTGCTCATTTAAAAAATATATATATATATGGTGCCCTTTGGAGTGTAAAAATATGCAGGGATGTAACCCTGGAATGACTGTGGGATCAATGGAGGTTACAATCCTTTACAATTAATTGCTACTCATAAATCAATCTTATCTTCTGATTAATGACTCTATGTGTTGATGTTAGTGTTTTATTGCTCCTGCATATTTACATACTTTGTGAATCATAGATGTCACCCAACATTGCAGGCATAGTAAAAACATACATATTATTATTGTTCTGCCTTTGATACTGTTTATTACACAAACTTCAGTATGAGTGATTTTCTTTCTCTTTTAATAAAAAACCCTTTGATTTGCACATATGGGAGTCAGTGCCCCAGCATGGTTCTAATATAATCTCCATGTTAGGGCTGTAGTTCAGTGAAGTTTTTTGCTGTAGCAGTGCATATCCATACCTAAGGATATGAAATGCCGTATTGGTTACTAATTTCTGAAAATTATATAGCAGAATTGAGTCATCAAATTTCAAACTTTCATTTGTATTAGTTAATATCCCAGTTAATATGCTGATAATGAAAAGGAGATGAGTGGTTTTCAGTACAGGCAACCTGTCATCTTTCATCATCAATTTCTGTTTTTCTACAAAGACTGTTTTTTTGAGGTTTGCTTTTGGGTACTGAATGCTGCTTCTGCTGCTGTGTTATTAATGGAACTGCACAAGACTGAAAGTTAGACAGCTGCAGAAAGCCCATCAAGAAGTAGTAATGCTTTTTTTTTTTTTTTTTTTTTTTTTTTTTTGTGATGAGCTGAGTAGATTTTGAAGAGCACAGCTTGTCTGTGTGTCCTGTTCTGTAAAAGAGTTGTGTCCAAGTCTTCCATTTAGCCTCCATTGAAAGGAACAGCTAATTACTTATACTGAACTTCATAGGGACAAAGAGAGTACAAAATAAATGTATTATGGGGATGGATACTAAGGGGAAAGGAGAAACAGCCACATAAATAGCTGAGAGGTGTTTACTAAATACATTTGTGAAATTAACTAAAGAAATGCAACAAAATAGAGGAGACAATAAATAAGTCTTAGAGCTTGTATCCTTATAGCAGTATTTGTGGCACATGCTCATGAGCTGTCAAAGAGAAAATGTAGAGGCCAGTGAACAGTTCCAAAATGAGAACTGGAGCTGTAGCCCAAAGGCAATAGAAAAGGAAAAAGAGAGATGGAGCCCTAGGAAGAATACATTTCCTTTCTAAGAGAGAGAAAGAAAAAAGAAAAAAGAAAAAAAAAAAAAAAAGGAAGTAAAAAGAACATTAACTAAAGGATTCAGCTCTGAGTGGTGACATGTCTGGTGACATGAATTAACCTCCAACGTGCCACTCAGGGAGACTTTTTAGCTCATGCGGTACAATTCAAACGTCAGACAGCCATTGAATTTTTCTTGCAAGTCTCTAAAGTCACCATCTTTTTAATGCTTCTACATCAAAACACTTCAGTAACTCAGGCAACTACTATACAGTCAGACAAGTGTGCCAGAAAACCTAGATGGTCACATAAACTACTTTGAAATGGATTCCTCAGGAAACAATTTTATTACTAAGTTTACCTGAATTTATTTGAATTCAGAATAAAGTGATATGTTGTGTACATTATTGCAGTGATTAGGACTATAGAAGTTTGTGGGGTTTCCTTGTTCATTTTTGTTTGTTTGTTTTGTTTTTAATCTGATAAATAACTAAGGGTTAGTATTTTCTTTTGAACCCACACATCTGTACCATAAGGCAAACTCAAGGGGAAGCAATGGATGTTACTGTACATCTATGCCTATCTATGTGAAAGAAGACACATGAATTTTGCACCAGGGTTTGGCAAAGAGAAACTCATCCCAAAATCAAAGGATTGTTACTTAGGGCAAACAGGAAAATTGATCGGTAGCAAGAAAGTCAGATATTTCACAATACTTTTTATTGTGAAAGTTAAAAAGTTTTATTATATTTTTCAAATGACATTGTGGTGACTCTGTAGTAAAACTTCAAAAACAAACAAACAAAAAAACTTCTGCATGCAGATGGACAGTGGTCTGGTAGTTACCTGCCTTCCAGGAAAATACATGTTAATATACTTGTAATGTAAATGCTATCTACGTTATTTGCTGTCTACATTATTGTCTAAATAAAAGATAAGTATTGTTTCCTTTTTCTTTTTCCTGAAAATTTTAGGGGATTTATTCTACCTTGAAACCAATTTTTATAATACCGAACCACAGTTACTTTTCTTCATACATTTCACAAGCAGTTTAGCAAGAATCATTAGGAGACTGGGAGAAAAAGTGGTCTCTGCACACAAACATAGACAGTATTATGAAAATACCTAGTGTGTCTGTTATCTCACATAGTGGTAATGAAACAATATATGCAGACAGTTTTCTATTTAGAGGATAGAAGTTGATTGGAAGATAGTCCCCAGTTATGTGAAATGTCATATCCATAACTGTTTAAAGTGCTACCTTTTGTATTATCTGTTCAAAAGAACAATTTCTGTGCTTTGTTTTATTTATTTTTAAATTTATTGATCATGTGCAGTGATGCTACTTTTGTATTCTGCTTTTGGTGGTTATACATTTTCTATTCTTTGAGCAGCTTTTACTTGGATTAGGTTGTAGTTCAAAAAAATGAATGTAAGGCATAGTGATAAAATATAGCTCATTAATTATATTAAATATTCCTGATTTGAACCACATTAAAAGTCAATTCTGACAGAGAGCTCAGGGAAAAGAGTACAGGTCTCCTGAGGTCTGAAATAATATGAAATGAGTTGATCCAGTACACTAGTCTGAGATGCACAAGGTTGTTACTCTGAGTACTAAGTGATCTTCTCTCTTCGGGTTACCTAATGAATCACTGCTATAAGGACTATAGAAGTCATTCAAAATTTTGCATGTCTTCAGGATGGATTATATCGGAATTAAAATAATTTTATGCTATGTTAGCCTTCCAAAAGGCAACAATAGTAAGGAAGTGTTGCAAATGCATAAACATGCAAACCTTTTTATCTTTCCTAAATAATAAATAAATATCCCTTTGAGGGTTTGAAGAATATTTCTGAAGGAACAGATATGAGGAAGACTTATGGGTCAGAAAATGAGTAAAATATGAATTCAGCACAAGTGCCTGTCTTTGTGTATAATATGCACTTGAAGTCCGCTGCTGGAGCAGTGCTGTCTGCTATGAAGAGCCCAACTGAATGTGAAATTCCATTTCCAGTGGCCAAGTTTCTGTCAGATAATATCAAAGCTGGCTTCTGAGGTGGCGCAGGATTTCACAGCATGACCTCAGCAGGCCACTGCTGTGAGATCAAGTTTGAGAACTCTGTTCCCAGAGCTTTTATATAAATCAAAACTACCTGAATCAAATTTCCTAATAGGCTTAATAGACTCTGAAACCAAGAACAAACTTCAGGAAAGAACCCAAATTAAGGGTTGAGCAGTCTTCATTTCTATAGAATGGAAATGTGAAATGAGGTGGGTTTAACTGGGGAATTGCCAGATATAATTATGTGTATCACTGGAGAAAATACTCTTTACACTTGCTTCCTTGTATATACAGTAAGGGGTAAAGAAGAATCTGGACAGAATGACAAGTCTCTTTATCTGGACACTTCCCAACTCTGGAGGAAGCAGAATACAATGGAAAGATTTGGAAAACTGATGGAAGATAGCAGTGAAATGCTAGGTAGTAACAGAGTAATAATAATCACTCAAGCAGTAATAATAATCTCAAAAGCAGGAAAGACTTTTTGATATGGAAAAGAGAACTGTAAAAATGTGAGAATGTTTCATTAATTATTTTTATGTATCTATTTATAAAATGTTAACTGATGTATATTTTCAAAACAGCTATATAGATTATATCTTATTGCCAGTCTGAGGATTGAGAATGTGTTTTGTTCTGATTCCTGTTAATGCTATCCTGGCATGTCTTTCTTACAGTCAGATAACTGAATCCAGTACCTAGACTAATCTATCTGATTTCTCTGGTGAAAGGTAGGCAAGAATTGGCATATTTGTAAGTGTTCTCCACTGAATATCTTAAAAGACTTATCCTTGTATTCTTTCAGTACACCGACTCAGTATGAAGTCACTACATGAAAGGAAACCTTCATCTAAATGATATTAATACATTATTCATGTTATCTTAATATTCACATTTCTTCCCCAGACAATATCAAAACACAGTAAAATGACAAGACCCTTCTACGCAGTCTTTCTGTTCAAGTTCAATCCTATGTATTTTGATGTGTGTAACATAAATTATAACAGTACCAGAATACAAATTATAGTTGCATCAGGCATCACAAAATTAGGGAGTATGTGCATGTGCACAGACATACATGTCAGCACTTTTGGACACCCAAGTTCTGTGTTCTTTTTCACAAGGCAACCATTATGCTACAGGTGGGAGCCTGACAGACTAGCTTGTAGGCAGTGTGGACTTTGGCAGGATTGCAAAACAGCTCAGGTTGGAACAGCCTTGGGTGTTCACTTCTTCTCAAACTAGGGTCAGCTGCTAGGTCATGTCTGTGTCCAGTCAGTTCTTGGAAACTTCCAAGGGCTGAGTTTGCTCAATTTTGGGGGGGTAAACTTCATGGGGCAATGTTCTCCTTTGTACCTATTCCAAAACTCTTTTGTTTCAGTTTCTTTTTACCGCATTGTACCACCATGCATGATGGTAAAGGGCCTGCGTCCTTCCTTCCTAATGAATTGTGACTCATTTGTTTACCAACAAGATAATGTAGGTCCATCTGTACTGTCAGAAATTCTTTTCAGTAGTAAAAAGGATTGAGTAACTTTACTTTTTTATTTTTTTTAAATGTTCAGACATAAACATGGCTATCAAAATATGATCAGTCTTTCCAAAGTGGGGGTATAATTTACAAAAAAAAAAAAAATAATAACAATACCTTGCTGTTGATTGATCCTTCCTATCTTTTTTTTTTTTAATGAAAGAAGACATGTACAATATGTTTTGATGCCAGTCATATTGTAAAGTACCAAGTTATCTCAGTCCATGTTATTTTTTCATTAATTAAATCAAGAGAATGCAGACTTGCTACTCTATTCCCTTGACCTGCTTTCCTATATTCACTCTGTGAAATTAATTGGGAGAAAAACTACTTATTTCAGTTTACTTACTGTGGCCACTCTAACATGCAGGGTGGAGAAAGGCTGATGGATAAGGTCTTTCACCTTGTTCTTTTAATTCCAAGATTTAAAAGCAGTTCTCAAATGGAAGACGAATGCATGTAGTCATAAGATCCAAGCTGTGTCTTTGAATGTGTGAAAGGAAGTTTATTTTATGGTTTTTCTGCCATTTGTCAGATGCTTGTACGTTGTGTTGGGAATTTTATTGTAGTCATTTTAATGTTTTTTGGAGTTAATTTTCAAATAATTATTTCAGATTTTAAATAGCTATGTTTAATGTATACTGATATTGCTACTAGTTTCATTCCGTGCTATAGTTTTTGAACAGAGAACAAAGAAGGGTCTTCATATGAGTGTTTGCACACCATATCTGCACTGGGTGTGCTCTTACTGTTGTGGTTTAACCCGGCAGGCAGCTAAGCACCATGCAGCCCTTTGCTCATCCTCCTCCCACACACACAGTAGGTATTGGAGAGAATCAGAAAAAAAACAAAACATCAGAAGGGTAAAAACTCATGGACTGAGATAAAGACAGCTTAATAGGACAGAGAAGAAAGGGAGAATAATAATGATACTAATAAAAGAATATCCAAAGCAAGTGATGCACAATGCAATTGTTCACCTCCCACTGCCCACTGCTCAGCCAGACCCCAGGCAGCAGTATCTCCCCCCTGGCAAACTCCTCCATAGTTACTGTTCAGCATGACACCCCATGGTGCGGGATATCCCTTTGGGCAGCCTGGGCCAGCTGTCCTAGTTGTGTCCCCTCCCAGCTCCTGGTGCACCCCCAGCCTCCTCGCTGGAAGGGCAACACCAGGAGCTGGAATATCCTTGGGTCTGTGTGAGCACTGCTCTGCAGCAACTGAAACACTGGCGGGTTATCAGCATTGCTCTCACCCTATCCAAAACACAGCACTATACCAGCTACTAGAAGGAAAATTAACACTGTCCCAGATGAAACCAGGACATCTTACTTCAGATTATATAGAGACTCAGACTGCATCTACGTGCCTGTATAGTTAGGGAACAGTGAAAGATTCCTAACAAAATCTCTTTAGGAGAGTAGCAACAAAGCAGCCAAGAAGCTAAAGTGTTTTTTACATACTATGTGGGGGAAGTAATCATATGTTTAGAATTACTAGTACAGAAAATTCTTAAAATTGCTAGGATGTGTATTTCCTCTTTCTTAAAAATGTGAAATATATGTACAAGATGTTATATTAGATTATTTGAAGTGAATTGCCAAATGACAGCTCAGAACTTTCTGTTTTTAATGACTTTTTAAATACTAAGCAAAGTATAAAAACAAAATAAGGAAAACATTGTGAAAAGTACTTTGGAAATGGCATCCAAATCCTATTCATATAAGTGCAGGAATATATATGATAACTAAAGCTTTCAGGCACTCCGAGGTTGAAGAAAGTAATGGATTTAAGGCATTTTGAAAATACGTGACATTTACTAAAGATAAAAAGTAGTGCAGATACAAGTCAAATGTAAGTATTCTCACGTTCCAAGTGATGTGTTTTTTTTCCTTTACTGAACAGGGTAGATGCATTTCATCCTGGTCCAAGTCTTATTTTTTTGTATCAAAGGACTGGTATACATGTGGTACAATTAGAATTAACAGATGGAAACAGTAGGGTGTAATGTACAGGTTCAGAGCTTCACAGAACTCAGTGTGAAAGAACAGTGCAACTAAAATATACCCTTTCTTCTTATTCTTCTTGCTAGAGTTGAGGAGGAAGGGAAAAATAGCAAAAGAAAGCAACAAAAATGCAGTAGCAGTTGAGAGCTTTACATCTTCCCATGAAGCAGTTTAGCTCAGACATAGTGCAGGAATTAATTGAATTTACTACCTCGCAAGGAAGCAAACTCCCTTGCTTACCACCTGTGTACTTTCTTTCAAGCAACAGTTGTTGGCTGAGAAGCCTCAAGTACCTTCATTCAATTGTTAGAGTTGGTATCTGAGCAGGAGAATTGGAAAAATATCCTTTTTTTTTTTTTTTTAATCCTATATCACTTACTGTAAATAGATATTGATAGGAAGTCTCATGGATATCTAAATTAAAAACAAAATGTCTCATGGATATCTAAATTAAAAACATGGATATCTAAATTAAAAACAGTAGATTAATATTGTCAACCTGTGATGAAAGGGTCAATCATTCCACATATATGTATTTATATACACATGAGTTCTGCTGTGAAATTATTCAAACCTGTTTTAATAAACATACATTGAAGTTGCAATTAGTCATTTTCCAAAGGCGTACAGATGGAATCTGATTGGCATCAAATGTAACTTTTAAAAGAGTTGGCAGAGAATTAAGGGAGGGAAAATAAGGGTGATGGGAACTGACACAACACATGGCTCTTGTCAGAATAACTACCCCAAACCTTTAACGTAATGATGGGTTGCAGCTTGTACCAGTAATTTTTAGTATCATTACTTCTGACGAGATTTCCTTTGTAACCATTGGACATAAAGTGTTTTGGTTTCTTTTTTATTTTATTTCCATAACACTTTTGAGAAAATATACATTGAAATTGGCTTATTTGCATTTGAGGGTTAGGTTTGTTATATATCTTTGTGTATCAACACTCCTTCATCTGTCCAGAAATTACCTATTACAGCTCTAAAATGCTTCTCTACACCAGTGTTAGAATATTATATGATGATATCGAAGATCTTTGCAAAAGAATGAAAGAAGGGGAAGTGGGAAAAAGATGAAAAATACAGAATTTTAGCCTACAAGCAGAGACAAGACAGTCAAGAAACAGAAGGGAGGAATAAATGGTCAATCTTGAGAGAGGAGAGAGGTCATCAGCAGAGTCACACGTGTCTGGGTTGCTCAGCATTTTCATTAACACTGAAATGAGTAGACAGAATTTACTGATGACACACAGTTTTTCAAGGTAACAAAAAACAAAAGGGCTATCTATTATGAATTCAGGGAAAATATTACCATATTAAGTGACTGTAGTAAAATAGACAAAATGCAATCTAGATAAATATGAAGTGATACACATGGGAAATACTTCTAACTTTACATATGTAATGATGGATTCATAGCTGACTATTATCACATTAAATTTTGGAATTATGATTGATAGTTATATGAAAATGACAGTTTACTGCTCAATAGCAGTCAGAAAAAGAAAAGGCAAATCAAATGTTAGGAATTATTAGGAAAGACGTATAGAAAAAGGGAAATAACATTAGTATGCATACATAAAAATCTCTACTGTTGTAATATTTTGAGTACTATATGAAATTCTTGTCCTGCCACCTCAAAAGCACGTAGCAGAACTGGAAAAAGTCTGGAGAAAACCAGTAAGTGTGATTGCACAGAAAGACTAACCGAAGGGTGTCTAGACTGGGTGGAACTATTCAGCCCTAAAGGCAGATAAGCGAAGATGGAAAGATAGATGGATAGGGTGGAAATTTACACGCCATGATTGTGGTGGAGAAACTGAATTTTGAATGATTGCCCATGAGCTCTTCAGATTCAAGAACTGGAAACATTCAGTAATCTTAGCACGAAATGGGTGTACAGAGGGAGGAAAAAAAAAAAAAAAAAGGCTCATCATCTTCTTTTATGTGACAGACTGAGGGACTGCTTACAAGATGTAATGTCAAAAATTGACAGTACAAATTACTCGAAGAAAAAGTGCTCTTACATACCAAACAGTACTTTTAACTCTGATAGTCCATTACCTGATAATTGCTGGATATAGGGAAAGCATATTAAGGAAGTAGCACTATGCCCTTGCCCCAGTAGTGCACTCTCTGACTGGCATTGACTATTGGCTGCTGTTGTGGGCAGGAGGCAGACAGACCATGGCAAAACTATATACATATAAGCTATGATTTTGAGCAAGACCTATATCAAACCACCTCCTGCTTATTTACAGTGTAGCTTTTTTTCTTTCACCAACTCCTCAGCTAAATGTAGTCTAAGACTTAAAAAATAAGTTAGTTTTATGATAATGTAGATTTTTATTTTTCTAACACTGGGGAGTAATAATATAAAATTTGTCAGGGACTATATTTTTACAGTGATATCGCTAAAACACCAGTTCCCAAAATTGCTAGGTCTACTTTTGCTGATGATGTATGGCTAGCAGATTACCTGAATTTTCCCCTCGGTTCTCTGCCAAACTAAACGCTTAGAAAAACAAAATTCTTTACAATAATTATTAGAAGCTATATGCTTAAATGTGAGCTCTTATCATAGTCAAGACACTGAAATTATTTCCCTGCTTTTCAGAAGCACAGCCTCCCTCAGTAGTTCAGAGAGCTCAGACTTCCTTGTGAAGTTATAAAAGTTTAACCTTTCCAGGGCTCACTCTACAGATTGCTTTGAGTTCTCCTTTCATTGTGTTCATGTCACATTCCCATACTAATTCTGTTTTGCATTTATATTAGCACATGCACTTTGCATTCAATTCTGTTCAACTGAAGTCAATAGAAATTTCACTTTTGACTTCAGTTGCAGGAGAAACAGGTCACAAGCAAAGAACATGACAACACCTCCTTTTCAACGTGGGAATTACTATTTCCTATATCTGCTACAGAGGCTGTAATTGCTACTGTGGGACCTGCATGTCTGTAATTTGCAACTTTGTAGTTTCAAAAGTTTCTGAGCTAATACAAACTGCTGAGAATAGAATTATAAAGCCAGTGTATCTGTTTCACATTTATTTCTCTCCCTGCTTTCTAGTTTAACTTCTCTTCTACCATCATCATTTTTAATTGTGCTTAATTAGATTCAATACAAACTTTTTTTTTTTAAGTAATATGCTTTTTTTTTTTTTTTTTTGGTATTCCAGGTATTGCCTTAGCAATTTTGCAGTGTATGTAACCAATCAACAAATAAATACATACATTAAGTGTAGTGTGATCTTTACAAGGAAAAAAAAATAGTGAGGTTAGAGCAGATAAACTAAAAGGTTGTTCATGAGATCACTAAGGATAAAAGAAAAAAATTTTGTTTTGGAATATATCTGCATACCCAGCACCTTGCTGGTTGGGATGTACCTGAAGCGTCATTCAAAGAATTCAGAACTTCCCACAATGCAGTGCCTATTCTCTTGTAGCTCTGTTTTCTTGTCCTAATAAAGATATGAACATTCAGGATTTAATATTATTCTATGCTTCTTCTTGGAAGAACATTGAATACTCACTACGTGGGCTGAAGCACGATGGTCATTCTGCAGGTAGTTCACGTCCAGATGAGATGCTCCTACCAGTGGCTGCAGTGCTTGTAGAGGCTTGTAGAGAGGCCGGGCAGACAGGCTCGCACCAGTTTTTAGGTACTGGTCTCTGTCTAGCAATTATTCTTCTGTGAAACAAACTACTATCTGTTTGGTCCTGAACGAGGAGTCTCTGAGATTTGGATTGAACTGCACAGGTTTCCCAATCAGAGGCAGTTCAAGGCATTTTTGGAAGTGTGGTTCCAGACACCAAGGGAACTTCAAATACATAAATACATAACTTCATTTTTTATTTATTTATTTTTTCCTGCTCTTGGAAGAAAAGATGAAATTTCAGGCATCTCAATTCTTCTTAAGATAAGTCCTTACTTTTTTATTTGGCAGATGCCTTTGCCTGACTTTCACATCTGAAAAGTAGGGCTGTGCTGTACTTCCTGACAGGAATGTTATAAAGATAAATATGCAAAGCAGTAGCGAGATAGCTTAGGTACTGTGGTTATTCTGGGCTACAGCAGCGCTAGTTATTCTGAGACAGGTTCTTCAGGAAAGATGTGGATAGCAGCATCTTCAATGCAGTGAAGAAAGATAAGTAACTACTCTCAAGAAGTAAAATTTTGTACCCCATTTTTTGCTTTACAGTATTGGAAATGCTGTGATTCCACTCTAAAATATGTTTTAAAATAAGATCCACAGACAATTTCTCTTTTCGCCTATATTATCCCATGTCTATTTCAGCTCTACTTCTACAATCAGAGTCCAGTTTTACGTGCATTCATGGTATATATGTAACAATTATGCTTTGCACAAGTCTAAACACCTGCCTGCAGGATCCAGCTATAATACTAGGCACCAGAACAACGTGGAATTCTGTAAATCCATTTGCAAAGCTACTGTTTGCTCACTTCCTCACTAAGACAATTTGAATGTATTTTTGTGTATTTTCAAGAAGTAGTTCCCTGATGCACTTCCATATATTGCATTTTACTTAAAAACAAACAAACAAAAACCTAGAACTCAAGTTAAAATTATTCTCTGTCCACAAAAAACAAACTAGCAAAACACTCTCAGAGAAACAAGAAAATCAGACGGCAGGATAAAACTGATAGCTGTATTTTAAAGAAGTATTTGCATACTAATCA
The DNA here is from genome assembly GCF_011077185.1 of Oxyura jamaicensis. NCBI lineage: Eukaryota > Metazoa > Chordata > Aves > Anseriformes > Anatidae > Oxyura > Oxyura jamaicensis. Next base: position 99,246,365 of record NC_048893.1, read on the forward strand.
TTAAATATCAATGCAACCCAGATATGTTTTTCACTTTTCTGTCATAAACCAATGAGAAAGGAACACAAATCAATTTAAGCCTCAGAAAATAAGTTGTCAGGACTTCAGGAATTAGTTTATCATTACCTACAGTGTATTTTAGAAAGAACACTGCAGCCCACAATTTTATGTTTTGCATCTTTTTAAAAAGTGATATAGTGGCATTCAGAATGTCATATATGTAATGTATATAATTCAAGGACAAGTTCTCAACTGGTCTTTTATAAAAGGCAATTTTACAGTATCTGTCAATACTAGGATTTTGTGTGGCTTGTGTTTGGATTAGTTTTACTTTTTTTTTTAGGCTTTCTACTACAGGAAAATATTTCCAAAATATCTTTATAAATAATTTCTAGTTACTATGCTACCAGATGTCAATATAATCTAATTATTGCCTGGGTGGGGTTTGTAACCTAAAGTCTTCTGAAGTTATTGCAAACCGTTGAGTGCTTGGAGCTTTTGAAAAGCTCTCTTTAAGGTAGGAATTCAGATTGTCGTGGAATAAATAAAATAGGGCTAAGGAATCAGATCTTTACTTTTCAGTACATTGGAACCAGAAAAGAGGGGGAAATGTTGTCTAAACTTTTATATTATTAAGTCTTGGTGTGTGTGGGGGGGGTGAAAATGATTAAAAAATTATAGAAATATTTATTTAGAAACAAATTTTAAAATTGTGTTGTACTAATGTAATATTTCTACTGTTACTGGCAAGCATTACTGACTACTTTCTTGATGTATAGATGTTTCACAGAGGAAGTATCAGAAAAGATCGTGGGTAAAGTATTCGGTAATGAGATGAGCATTCTTCCCTTGTTTTTTGTGCAGACTGCTTGTGCAGCTTAATTCAGTTCACTTAATACTGCTGTGCTATTTTCAAGTAGTCCATAAAGTTAGATAATAATGCTTCATGAATCATAGATATATATGAAAATAAAAAGAAAATAACTCAAAAGGTCAGTTTTTAAAGTGATTATGTATTTCTGCATGCCTAGAGAAGTTCTTCTCAATGTTATAAATTTAAAAACAATAATTTGCTATATTAGGATCTGCAATATGCTCAGTGGAAGTCCAGTTTATACAAATGCAGTGACTGAGTGACTATTTATTGATGTTCCTCCTTATATTCTACATAGTAACATTTAAACTTAACTTTATTAAGAAAAAGAAATGGATTGGTGAATTAGACAGACTCAGATTGATGACTTTGACATACAGTGCTTGTACAGAGAGTACAAGGATCAAAAGTTAGCCCTATGCTGTAACTTCTAAGGCTATTGCTAGTATTTATCTTTGGCTTGCAAAGAGTATAAAGAAATTGATTTCACACTTATCAATTCACTTCTTATTTTTCAGCTCAACAGAAAGCTTTCTTAATGAGTGAAAAGGAATCAATTGATAGCGGTTGCTTCTCTGGGCAATTCAGAGATTATCTAATCATGAAATCTAATCCAAGAAAATATATTTGGTCTTTAAGAATTATGGTGGCTTGACTTAGTGAATTTGTCTGATACCATAACTGACATGATCTGACATTTAATAATGGATACATATGTTAAAAGACTAAACTAAGCTTGTTAAAAGTTCAGGCTCAAAGCCTGCAAAAAAATATACAATTAAAGTAAACCAACAAAGCTATAGACTTTCATAGTGTTGTATCAAGAGAAAAGAAAATAAAATTTGTGACTTTGAGCACCTGACCAAGCTCTGAAAGAAAGAATAAATGTATTCACCTTTAATGGTTAGAATTAGGAATCGCACAAAGAAGTGGCTTCTTGGATCTTCTGGATAAGTATGTCTGTTTGGACAAGTATTGTAATTTTTCTTTGCACACATTTTTACATCTATGTAATGGAGATAAAACTTCCCCATTTGTATGAATTGCTCACAGACCTGCAATTATATGTATTCTTTGCATTTCAGTCATCATATCTGTATATGCATGTATTTGCATTTTATGAATGCTTTATATATGCATATACAATGTGTATATATGTATCTAAATTGGGGTATATTTTATAAACGAACACAGCTATGTACATCTTAAAATTTCTTTGCTATTTAAGAGGTTGAAGTGCATCACTGAATGAAGTGTTAGGAATATGATAAAGGAAAGGAAAAGATGCTGTTTAAATCTGATGAGAAGTAATATCAATTTTTGAATCAACATATCTGCAGCTTGTGTAGTATCTGTGTCAGAATTATTGAGCTTGAAATCTGATCAAAGATAGGAGTTATTGAAACATAGTGTTTTAGAACTGGAAATTCTTCTTTGACAAGGCAAGACAAGACTGCAATAACCTTGACTTAGACGTGGAATCAGAATGATTAGAGTCTGTGCAAATTTCAGACCCACTCCTTGACAACAAATAAATGGAGGTGTCGAGTCTCATTTCGATCACCTTCAGTAATGACCTTGAATGCATGCAAATGTGAAATTTGCTCAATGGGGACTCTGTGGTAACTCTGTGATTCAACTGTGAAATTAAAGTAGCTTATACTTAAACTGGAATTTCACACATGCTGAACTAGCAGTCTGTTTTTGAGTTACAACAGGAAGGAAAGAAACACTTTACAAAGCTAGGTTTCCATCTGTTTATATGAAATAATTTCTTTCTTCATTTATGACTAAATAAGCAAAAAATTAATTTTAAAACTCAGTGAGTGGAACCTGAGACAAAATAACTGTGATGGATTTTATTTGAAAGTTACATTCACTCTATTTTTAAAACATGTTTCACCATTGAAGTAAGTGCTACAATCTTTGCAGATGCTGTATGAATAAGAACTTACTGAAACACCATAAGTGTTCTGGTTCTTAAAAAGGAAAAAAAAATCAACACAGTGTATCTGATGCATGAAGCAGATTTAAAAAAAAAAAAAAAAAAATTACTAACTTCCAGAATAATAGATATGTACTTAAATCAATAGCTGAGCCCACCAATTAATTTCTTGGCATTGCTGTAGACAGAATGTGTTTTACAGTGGAATGGAATATGCATTATTTGAAGAGTGGTATAGTGCCAGTTGTGCCCTATCCCAAGCACTTTCTAAGGCCAACTGAATATTGGCTCTGTAGACAAACAGTGCTTTCACGGAAGTGAATCTCAAATGGAATTGCATATTATGAAGTATTTTTTTGTGATGCAGGAATTGGCAGTTTCTGATGATATACATCCTCTGGAATTGTGTCATGCCAACGTCATTTCCTATCTTGGCCACCAACTGAAAAGAGAGCTGTTGTATGCAAGTTCTACATCCAGTCCCCTAACCACGTATGTGACTGTGAGAAAAATTAAAATCTTAATAGATTCTCACTGACAGCATTACTAGGGGGACTTATTTCAGACATGCAGCCAACTTAGTCTGAAAGTGCAGTTTTTCAGAGTTTTAAGTCACTATAATCTCATGCTATCCTGCTCTCTGCAGGAAGGAAGGATTCCTTCCTTGTCTCTTCCAGAGACATGTTAACTGCACATGAGATGAACACCTGAACTGATCTCTCTCCCCCATGGAAAGTACATGCAAAGAACTCATTGCCTACTCATCAAGGACTTTTACAAGTAAAATAAATTAATATGCACACAGAATACTGAGTTAACAAACATTACTGAAAAATTGAATCATTTTGCTTGGATGCATATTCTTTTAAAAGATTTAACAGTTGGCTACTTAAACTGTGTTCAACAAATAAGCAGTCCAAGTCATGTATACAGCTTCCTCCCATACAGATTATACTGTTGTTTCCAGTAATGTTTTGTACATTTTCATTGAAAACTTTTTCTTGTTCATATACTTTTAATGAAATGAAAAATGTAATGGGATAACAAATATTTCAATATTTTTTTTTAAATTATGGCTGTATGAAAACTATATGATGCCATACAAAGCAGAAGACTCTCCTTACATCCCAGAATGTTTCCCTGTGTGCAATGTACAGTGGAAATGTCTATACTGGAATTCAGGCAACAATACCTATATTTTAAAAGGAGCTTTTGTGTTCTGAAGAAAAGGCTGTGTCTTCCCCACTTCTTTCTTTCATGTAGCTGTCTTCACATCTCATAAATTCTCTGGTGTATAATTAATCAGGCACTGGGAAAAAAATAAAAAAAATAAAAAAAAAAATAAATGAGGAAGTATGCTTGTCTACTTTGGTGGTTAGGACATCTCATCTTTCCAATCTTTGGACTTCATTCCTGCTATTTTAAGAGGGTTGAATTGAGAACATGTCTAATGCATATCTCTTCCTGCCACAATTAATGCTTCAAACATTTGTCACTACCCTGAGATAAAATCTCATGACTTGAAACTTCTCAAACAGAGAAGGGGAAGGAAAAAAAAAAAAAAAAAAAGGCATTTGTAGGGGCTTTCCTGCTCTAGGTACTGGACTGTTATAAAAATAAAGACCTCCACAATCACAGCCTTCTCCTTAATGTGTCAAATGCCAAGTCCATTCATAACAGCCAAGTTACTGTGATGTCAACCTTCAATTGTTTGCTTTATTACAATTGGCAAAGGACAAAATTTACTTCAATTGAAACTTCAGGGTAATATTACATCCCACTGTGAAATACTATATATATATATATATATATATATATATAATGCATTTGCCATTTCTCACATTTTCTCAGTTTTTATTTCTCCCCCCCCCAGACTTTTTTGACCTTTATTTATTTATTTATTTATTTATTAGGAAATCTAAAAAGTTGAATGAAAAACTAAATGCTGACATAGTTGCTATGTTTAAATTTTATTTAACCATCATGGAAAGATTTTTTTTCAATAGCCATATATGATCCTAATAGGCATAAATTATGAAAAAAAAAAAAAAAAAAAACTTATAAATGTATCCTATTGTTCTGTGATTAGAGATCAAACCTCTTACTTAGCTTACTAGATTTTTTTCCAGCTCATATTGCACGTAACAGTGATAGAAATGTAAGCATTTGCATTTCACTAAAGATTTGTAGAGTACATTCTGTTTGACAGATAGTATTTTAATTAATAGTTAAATATGTAATTATTGCAAGGCAAATGTATTTCCATGTAGTTGTGCAGAATCCATAGGCCCTGCTCTGGAAAATGCCTTAGGCAGATGCTTATATTTAGACTGATGAGGTCTGTTAACTTTGATAAAACTAAACTTATGCTCTAAGTGGTTTGCTGGATTGGGGCCATAGACTCTGTAATTGAGTTGGATTTTTATCTTTAATCCTTCATCCATTTGTTAAAATTTTTGATGAATTTTGTTCTTTTACATAGAATTATATTTGTTTAATGCTACTGGTTTCCTAATGTAATTATCTTCCAGGCTTCATTAATCATGTTTAAAGTACTTTCAATCATAATTTCTATGTGTTAATTTAACCTGGTTATTTTAATTCATTCAATCTCCTTAAGTATCATAGGATAGGCACATACATGTGTGTCCTGAGTAACAGACTGATCTGACTCCCAAAAATTTAAGTGTATATATATATATCCACAAACCTTATACGTATTTGTATAAGGCTTAGCTATAATGAAGAATGGTAGTGTTTCACATTGTAATTGCAGTGCATACACTTCCCTCGTAAGTCTGAAACCTGTTCTTCTAAAAGTTTTCCAGGTAACCGCAGATAGAGGTTTTTACTGTGAACTTTTTACTGTGAACATTTGTTTGCATCAGACTCTACTTCAACAGTTATATTAGTGAGAAGCAAGTGGAATGTAGATCAAATAGAAGCTGGCATTTGAAAAGTTAGGGTAAAGAATCTATATTGTATACATATGATCCCCTTTTGTAATCACAAGGGTTTGTTACTGAGCTCTTCAACTTTTTTTATTAGTATTTTTTCCCTTTTCTCTTTTATAATCATTATTTATTCCTTCTAGTTAGAATATCAAAGATTTCAGGCATGAACCATATATAGTTTGTGCATGCTTGTACAGTATTTATCATAATGATTTTAATTAATGTCTACAACTCCTGCCTTTAAACAAATAATTATAATTGTATAAAGAAATGGATACACTTTACTAGTCTTAGGAGACAAGAAAATCCTGGGTACTACTGCTGCTTGCCATACATCAAAGTAGGCCCTGATCCTTCTCTATTAAGCTAATTAATTATAGCATGTTTTCATTATTAATTATTAAACATAATTAATTATTACACATTTCTAGCACCCATGGAGCTGGTAATAACTTAAATTTTATTAACTAGTTTTGAGACAATGTACCTTGAAAGACATTTTCATTATTTCATACTTTGTGTTGAAAAATTTCAGAATTTACATTGAGAATATTTAAGCAATTTAATTGTCAGATTTTGCTTCTGTTGTTTTTTATCATATAAAAAATAGACCTATCATACAATTTTCTTGTTTACTAACATATTCTTTCTTAATTTTAATTAGTAATTAGTCCTTTTTTTTTTTTTTTTTTTTCTCCCCTCTATCAGTATATTTGGCCATAGTCCATATCCTTGCTGGTTCACACTATTAGAGATTAATGTGATAACAGTAGTTAATGATGAGTCATTGAAAACATATTCCTAGAAATTGCAAATATACTTCCAAATTGTCCTTTTGATGCCCTTTGAATATTCATTCATTAACTCCTGTATATTTCATGTGCTTCAGTTAGAGAGAGAGAGACAGGGAAAGAGGTGGGCAAATTCCCTTCTTAAGGTCTTAAGGTACATATTCCTTCATACCCCAAAATATGCCAGGAGGAAGACTGTTGATTGCCCAGTGCTCCATCAATAAAGAAACCTAAGGGCATTGTGAAATGAAGCAAAAAGCTCTGTGGACATGGTTCTGTAAGTTTTGAATATTTCTCGTTTCAGCAAGAAAGGCTGCTTCACAAAGGCTCCTTATTTGAATTATATATTTTTTTTTTCCTCAAATAAGTTAATGGGGAAACTGTGAAGATTATTGTAGATGACTACTTCTACTCTGATGACAGTATATTCACTTAATAATTGTGTTGGTATTCTATTTTTAAGTGTTTTAATTCTAAATACAAAGAGTAGAATCTGATCCATATTGTTTGTCCTTTTGCATATAAAATACCATAGTAGAAAAGACATTTTGTTCTTGCTTATAGTTTTCTTGAGTTATGACTGTGTCTGGGTGAATGGTTCATCCCATCAAATCTGAACCTAGCTAATAAAAACAAAGTCAGTTTTGTTCAGCAAATACTAATGCCTTGGTATGTATTAGGCTTATTCTGCTGAACTGTTCACCTCCTGTTAATCATTAATCAATTTAGTGACAGCTTAAACATAGTAGCAACTTTTTTATGACCCTTGTATCATGCCTTTAATAGCAGTGATCAAATGTTTCAATGTGATGCTTTCTGGAAGAGATGCTGTTCTGCATCTTCTGTCTTCCTTTCATTTTATGCATCTAAGGGTATATGGTCAACCCTGAGTAATAGGATGTTTAACTGTCAGTCCTCATAAGTCAACGCTAAAGACACTATATATCCAGTTTACTGCCAGATAGTTTGCTGATGGAAGAAAGCTGTTATTGTTTGCTACGTGGCCAGAAACTACCAGCACATAGGCAATAAAACCTAGGCTTGTGTCAATTTCTACTGGTTTATGATGTTAACGTAATTCTATGATCAACTTTTCAGTTAAAGATCAGCACTGCTTTTATTAATTCTGGGATACAATATTAATTGTATAAACTTAGACTTCGGTGCAGTTGGTTGAAAACATATAACCTTGCAGAGTTAAAATATGATCCTTTTAAAAAGAAATAGTCTTTTTTTGTGCTGTTAGAAGTTTTCCACTTTCATGAGTGTATGCCTGTGTGTGTGAGTGGGGTGATGAGCACTCTTCAACTGTAAGAACTTTTTCTAAGAGCAATCAAAATACCAACCCAAAAGGAAAACATGCATAAGCAGGAGCAGTAGCTGCAGCCATGGCTTTGTTACGTTTGTATTGAGCTTAACATTGCTTTTGGATATATAAGATTTAAACAAAAGAAATAGAAAAAGGTGAAAAAAAATATTACAGGGAAAGGAATAGTTCCTCATTATTTCTAATAAACACTGTGTGAATTGGATGATGTTTTGAAAGTTAAAAACATAGATCTCAGTTCCCAACAGGAGCACCTGCAGTGCTCGCTGTAGCTCTAGTTGGGAAATGGTGCCGCCTGGAAGGTCTGCACATAAAGTATTAATTTTATTTTTAAATAAGATCATTATCTCCTTTGTATTTTAAATACAGGGGAAAAACTGCAAGAGATCAATTAAATCTTTTTGTTCCACCCCAAGTAGACTTAGGTGAATATTGTGTATATATCTCGGAATTAAGTTATATTACATATAGCGAGATGGATTTAACAGTTAAAATTAAAAATGAATAAAACCTCTCATGTACTTCTCAAATAGATTTATTGGTCTGTATTCATTATATATAACATGCATAACACTGTAATAGAAACACTTCGGTGTCATTTGTTCAGACTCATCTGTATAATTCATTTTTGACTTAGCAGCCCATGAGTAAGTGAGAATCCCAAATGCACACTCATAAAATCTGTGTGCCAAACCATGTCATCACCTGCTCTTTTTGAAATATACAGATGAAACCAATACCTATTAAAAAGGGTAGGAACGTGACAAATTGAAGGATGATTAAAACAATCAGTAGTTCTCATATGATGTTCTTGGTTGTATGGATGTAGGCCAAATTTACTGCTTAGCTTCGAAGACAGCTATTAATTTTTTAATGGTCTTTTCCTTGTTTACTCATTCAAAAAGTATCTTAGTGATTTAGAAATCCTATCAAACTTACATTCACACAGTTCTAGCAAGGTAAAAGGATGTTATTATCCTGATTTATAGATGAGGATCTGAAATGCAGAGAATCAGCTATTTCATATGTTCCACCAGAGACACCTTGGACATGGATTTTACAGCTTTTGAAGCATTCAGAGCCCAGACTCATTGTCTCCTGTTGCAGCTGTGAGCACTTGGCAATTTTGGAAATCAGATGTGACGCAGCTGTGTGTAGGCTAAGCCCAGCTGATGGACAGAGGTCACTAGTGAGGTCTCTGCTTGAAACTTCCCAGCAGTCACCACAGAAGAAAGAGCTCCAGCCCATTTCTTCTTCTTACAAGCTTAACCACACAGTGGCTCCTGCTGCTTGTGCCTCAGGACCTTATTCATGCTTTCTAACCCATCGTACCTAGAAAAAAAAAATAATAATTCATAATGGTTCAGATTCTCCTGTAAAGCAGATTCAATCTTTGCAGAAGATGATTCAAGATGTGAACAGTTTTCTGCCGTGTAAGTAATGTCTGTTGTGGCAAAGCTATGTACAGTTCATGTGCGTCAGTACAGGTACAAACTGTAAATTCTGGCATTTTGCTAGTTCTGAGGCTTAGGTGTGCAGTTCTAAGTATTTCTTTGTAGTTCTCAAACTTCAAAAACAAATTTCTATTAGACTTTTAAATGGGGAAATTTTTAATTTAAATCTGAATCCTTAATTATGTAGAACTCGATCAAGAAATTGGCTGTTGAGAAAGTAGAAAATGGTATCTTCAGATGCTTCTTTATAGTCCCACAAGATTTTAAGGAAGTACTATTGTATTTTCACTTACAAAAAAGTTTAATGAGAATAGTCACCTAGCTTGATATGCTTTCATTTTAGACCTAATGAGACCTGATCTCTGTAAGCACAAAATGGAATCAGTTTAATAGAACTTTTAAAAAGACTAATTTTTCTTTAATGTATTCATACCTGTTTAAAATATACCATTGCCTTTTATGATAAAAAAGGCTCATTCTTCTTAGTGTGTTCTTTAGGGTTATCTATACCAATGCAAAAGGAGTTTTAAATGTTATATTTTATATTCTTTTCATCAGGAAGGCAACAAAAAAGGCCCTTTGTAATCTTCATACCTTTAGGATGTGCTCATTACCAAATTGCAGACCTGGCATGATGCTTATCATGTGGATGCTATTAAAGAAAGAACAACACTGTCTTTTCAGGAAATGAGAAGATTTGCTGCGCATTCTTGGTGCTTCTCATGGGTGGGAGCATTCTGTACATGCTCATAACCATTATCATGCATGTGCATGATCCCCAAATTTCCCACTTGAAAGTTTTTTTCTTCGTAAAGTTGATCAATACACTTGCATTGCCAGTAACTGATGAAATAACAATAAAACAAGCTAGGCCAGTTAGCACCTACCTAGCTTCGTGTCAGCCTTAGCTAATACGCAGGCACTATATTAAGCCCTTGTCATACTTGCACTCTTCATCTCATTGTAAGGTACTGTATATGCATATAAATATATATGCATATATATATATATGCACACATATGTATGTGCACATGTATTTCTATGTACCAATATAGATAGGTAGTGCCATTGGCCCCATTCGTTACTAAAAGTTGTTGTTAGAGCAGCAGAGATGCTGAAGGGTAGAAATGATTTTATCAATGATACTGGCAGGTCTATAAAATATGAAAATACAAATGTGAAGAAATAATATTAACAGGTAAATTGTGTAAACATTATAAAATTAATATCATTTCTTTCTTTCTTTCTTTAACAAAGGGTAAAAAGATACTTATTCACTATAGGAAACTGTATCTGGTGCTGCCAGTAACCTAAAATCACTGAACATCTGAGCTCAATTCTGAGAGAACAAGTTCTCTTTCTTCTATGGTGTATGTTGTTTTCACATTTTGTTTAGACAATGGTCACTCATATGGTGGCATCATCATTAGCATTTACTTCATAGGATTTTGATTAGAAAAAGGTGTAATATTACTTCTGCTTCTCTTTTAGTTCATGCTTACAACAGAAAAAGAGACAAAAAGGTAGGCATTACACAGGGTGTTGCTGAGGCGAGAAGTACTCCGGCCCCCAGGTTGGAGCTCTATTTTTTATAACCTTGACTAGTAAGATGGATATATTTCCGACTGATTGAACCATAGAAAGAATAATATGTCTCAGATACACTGGCAAATATCCATACTCATTGAGTCACGTGTGAAGCAGTACTTCAGTTGAGTGTTTAGATCTTCACATGGGAAGGCTCTTTCGTTTCAGCATAGGAAAACAATTTTGGAATAAACACTGGGAGATAGGGAACTGTGATATATGGCCAGATATTCTGCCCCGGAGCTTTTTTATTGCAGTGAATGTTTGCTGTTAGTGCTTTGTAGTGAAGAATATTCTACCATATAACACCAGAATATGTTGTTTGAAAGGACAAAATGTTCTTTGTCCGTGCTTGTATATATTTTTGCTTGTTTTGTAGAGCAAAACAATCACTCTATTCCATCCATGGCATTTTCTAGTAGCCACATAGATATTTGCTCAGAAATTTAAAGTTGAATCTCATCAACATTGTGCTCATGTAACAATACTAGCTTTTCTGTTTCTAGGAATGTATACTTTCCTTATACTAATTAGACAGGATGGAATTTAATTTAAAATAATTTCAATTTTCTGGTTTAAAAAGAAAAATCTAATGAGAACCACTTTGGATACTGTTTGTAGGACTTTGTACAATCCTTTCAATTTTTGAAATATTCTTTGTCTCAGAACTTGAAAACTTTGTACCAGGCAGTTCCTAAAAAAAAATCTCATAAGTGTATGTTATTCAATGTACAGAAGTTCGTAGCGGTAAGCTGAATGACACTGCTCTGCAGAAAACAACCCAAGTGTCAAAATTAGTTTTATGTCTTCAAATACAGTTTATGTTCAAATGCATCTCTGAATGCTTGGCATTTTTAGCTATTTTGTAAATTTTATCGTAATTGTTAATTATCAGAGGGATGGCAAAACAGACATTGACAAGGATTTTTCCTTAACTGTCTTGATTAGAAAACACCTGAATTGCTCATGTGGTTTGTTGCATTGTGGTGTTTCTTTCCTCTGGATTGCCAGACACAGGCCTCAGTCGGGCTTGTTATGCATTGAACAGTAACCTTTTAGGTAAGGCATTCCTTCTGCATAGCATGCAGAAGAAAACAGGAATCAGAAAATTTGGTATGTATGCTGTGCTTATGTCCAGAAAGTATCCAGATCCCCAAAATGGGAACTTTATCTAAGACATTTCATCGTTTGCTTGATCACATCTACTCCCTTTCCTTGTGTCTAATTGTCCAAATTAGGATCTTCTGGGGTTTCACTCTAATTCAAGAATTTCTATAAAAGCAGGCTAATTTGTTAGATCCATGAGCCTCACCTCCATGTGAGACTTGGCTGGGCCTGGCATGGGCCAGGCACTGACTGTGGGCACACCAGTCTGGTATCTTGAGGGGTGTTGTTTTGTGCCTGTCGGCTCTGCCACTTGATGCTGTAAGCTGATGTGACGCTGCTTTGCTATCACAGGAGTGCAGCTGGCCACATACTGTCTATTTCTAGAAAAGTCAGTGTCACTCCGTTGCCCTATCCTACTGATCAATGAGGCCATACAGGAATGCTGCAGAAAGAGGATAACTCCCTACCTACACCCTTGGAAACTGAGACAGAGGGAGTAACGATCCCACCTTAATGCTCCTTCCTGCCTCTGCTTTGTTCCTACGTAGCTGAGAGGATTTGGATGCTTTGACCCAAATCACAGCTGATTGTAATAGTCTAAGATATGCTCCTACTTTTCTTGAGATGAGATTATTTGAAGAAACAATTTTCTCTAATGATTGGTTTGTTTACCTATCGTCATCCTACATATTAAAACTACGTTTGGCTGACTACTATATTCATCTCATAGTATTAAAAAGCAGACCACATTTTCACCTTTCTTCATAATCATCTTAAGAAAACCTGCCATGAAAAGGAGGAAACTTTTTTGCTTTCCCAAATAATAATATTCCTGTATATATATGCTGTATGTACATATATGGTATTTGTGTGAATACTTGTTATATATATTATTCAGCAATACTTTTTGAATAGGCCTTTCACTAGCAATAAAAAATCAAGAAACACTCCCCACCAATATATACATATATATATATATGTATATAAATAAATAAAACAAACACAGGTGGCAGAAAAGCTTATTTGCACACTGGAGTAATTGATAATTTGTGGGATTTTTTTTTTTTTTTTTTTTCCTCTGAAGCCTGCAAGACAAGCAATTCCTTAGCGTATTGCAGTACCATGCAGTACAGATGTAAGGGAAAGTTAGGTGTCACTTATTAAGGAATCCTGTTGGTATGACTGACACACAAAGCATTTTTTTTTTTTTTTTGCCATTCTGATGTGTGCTTTCTTGCGGAGGGGTATCTCAGAGACAAACCATTGGAGTAAACCCTTTCTATTGTCATTTGGTGAAGAGATTGTTATTTTAATGAAAGCGATCTGTCTTGTGTGAAAATACTAGCCTTTGCTGTTTTATATGCACAGAAATTCAATCAGATGCTTAATTACATCTTAACATGAGTTCCAAACAGCTGGCTAATTCCCTTGTTTCTGATTAAAGAGATTACAAAAATAAATTTTAACATTACATTTACATACAGCTCTAAAAGGAAACACTTGCCCATAAGTTTTAGTCATTTAGGAAATCCGTGTCTGTTCAACACTAGGGATCAAAGCTTTTATCATGATGAATTGCAGACTGACAACAGATTAAAAAAAAAAAAAAAGGAAATAGCAAATGGAATTTGTCAAATGTTCTGCTGGTTGATTATGGCAGGCTTTAACTCGAAGGTGTAAGTCCATAAAAATATGCAGGAAGTATTTTGTTTCATACTTCTTTTTGTGAAAGCATACACGTTTGTTAGCTAAACCTTCACTTCCCATGAACTCAAAAGATTATTTTTCAAATGGGATTGTTCTGAGCATATGCACTACTTTCTTTAAAGTTGATCTATTAACTGTCACAAAATAAGGTAAAATTTTGTTTAGTTTCTGTCTAGCTTCATCTTCATCTTCAATTATTTTATTTTAAAGTCTTTTTTTTTTCTATCAAAACTACAGTTATTCTAACTTTAGTGTTTGACATTCACATGTTCTCAGCAATGATAGTATAAACATTTTCTGACACAAAAACATAAACTCCTTTTAGATGTAATTCTTGTAATTATCCATAAACTCCTTTAGCCATAATTCTTGGTGAAACCAGTCTGAATAATTGCTGAAAGGTGGTAGGATACAGATTCCTGATGTTATAGGCTTAATGGAGATTCATTTGAACATGTTAAAAGAGCTATTGTTATACATAAAGAATTAACATGAAAAACTTTTTTTTAAAAAAAAACTTTTTAAGAGATATTTCAATTATATAAAAATAGGAAATCAAGGGAGCTACAGATAGTGATAAGCAGCTAAGTGAGTTGTATGCATGACTCGTTGATGCTGAATGTTGTGAAGAAATATACCTCCCTCTTTCAGTGATAAATTCAGTGATAAAGACTGCACATTTGATGAGGTTCTGGGGCTATTCACACTTATAAAAAATTCAAATAGGACATATACAAGTCTGCTGAGAGAAGTGGAGTATAAAAAGAATGAGAGGCTATAAAGAATGTCCAGGTTTTTGTTATACTGAGGACTAGAGAGTGAAAGATATCACATCCATATTTTGCAGATGTCTGTGAGCCAAGGGGGACTACTGACCAAACGATATACCTAGTATTACAGTAGAAACAAAGACCTGGGAGACCATGACCAGACAAATCTAAGGAGAAAAGTTTGCTTGAAAAAGGAAAACTCTCCCTTCATGATCTGTTGACATTTTTACAAACATATTAATGAACGAGCATATTAAGAAGCTCATAACTGACGTTTTGTTTAGACTCTGCTGAGACTTTGAAGAGATGTCCTGCAGAAGTTACCAAATACACTGAATGGTCATGGGAAGTAAGCTTTAAAAGTTGCATTGTGTCAAAAACTGTCTTAGGCACAGGAGATGAAAACTGAGAATAAGAGAACAGGTTTCACTGTCAACCCCTCCTCCTGCTTCCAAGAAGCAAACAAACAAAGCAGCCAAAGTGAGGTACCTACTTGAGAGCTTCTGAATTATCCTGTGCAAGACCAATGGCACTGGGTCAGGCTAAAGGCTCAGCTAGTCTTTTACTGGCTGGTTGCTTGGGGAACAGCAACTATTACAACGTGGCATTTCCCCTCACGTACAGGTTAGGCAATCTCAGATGAAAAATTGTAGTGAATAATGGTGTTTAATAGTCCTTAAAGGGTTTTTACTTCCATTAACTGATAAAACCTCTTCGGACTGCGTTAATGTCAAGAGTCCAATTCTTGCTGACCACGTTCTTTCTGATATTCCACATGTGAAGAGTTTGATGTTTAATACCAGATTTTCTTATTTGATGCTATCTGATCTTACACAGGATTTTGATTTAGCATGCTGTTGCAGCAGTGCATGTAAATCAAAATACAAGTATGCTTAACAGAGTGTAGCAGTTGCAATGCACAGCTGAATCACAATACAGTGGTAAGGCCTCCCTGGTTGCTCGGAGGGAGTACACGAGTTCAGACCATCTCCAGCCCTTTGCTCTCTTCAAAGTACTTTTTGTTACTTGTTCGTGTTTCTCTAGTTTGTGCTGGGCTGAGCCACATGTTAACCTGCACCTCACCAGTCCGGCTAGTCCAGGAGGACATTTGAACTCTTGTGATTAAGTCTGGGATGAACAGGTACAGAGATAATGCACACAGCTAATGTAGGTGTTCATCTAGCCTAAAGGGTGAACCTGTGGGCCACTCTGCATTGCGGTGAGTTGAGCTTTCTTTGCTCAGCAGCAGACAGTCACTCCCAACATCCCTTCCTGAGTACAAGCAGTGCCTGCCTCCTCAGCCTCTTCTGTCATTGTAGGTGATCAGTCTCAGCTTTTTCTTTTTATGTTCACAAGATCTGGTGGCAATGAGGGCATAAGTTAAGCATGCATTGTATGAAAAAGAATGTTTGTTGGTCACAAAATGCTGATTTTGTGCGAAAGCAAGAATGACATGGGGAAGGTTATTTCAAAAATAATAGAATCAAATAAAATGATAAACTCTTAGATTCATGTGAAGAGTCTGAGGCTACCTTTTCTCTGCTCATGCAAACTCTGCTACCTGTCTCCATTTGATTTTGTTACTCTTTTTGTCTTCTTTCTATTTCTGCTGTATACTGCCTTTGGTTGTGTAGAGTACCCGAGATATGGGCTCATTCTGGTTTTCTACTGTAGCATAGCAATGCTAAGCACTGGACCTAGATGGAGCCACAGCCACCCCCTGCAATCTGTTCCATTACCAGCGGGAACTGAGGGAGAAAAATCAAGAGAGGGCTTCAGCAAACTGTTCTGTGGAAAATTCCTGCTGATTCATGCAATGCTGTAAAGACAGTAAGAATGTTGTTGCACACATCTTGTGATACCTTGTTCAGCTTTCCGATGCTTATGCATGTCCCCTTATAGCTTAGCTGAGACCATAAGCTGTTATTTCCATATCACTGTAACACAATATTTTCCCTTGCAGCTCAAACCACTTAGTACTCTAAAAGGTTCATTCATTAAAAGTACTGAAGAGAAGGGGAAAGTGGGAATCTTTATTGGTACCAGTTTAAAAAAAAAAAAAAAAAAAGTGGTACAAAAGCTAACATAAAAAATTTGTCTGCATTGTAATGAGAAAAACTTGTTCCAGGTAATCATGGAATGAATTTATATGTTTGTATTATCAATGAAATAACTTTTCTAAACTAAACAGATCATGGCTAGTTAATATTTTTTTCTGGACCAAACTTGTATTCTGGACCAAACTATCTTCTAAGTGATCAAGGGAATGAGTGTGTAAGCTATTTAAAGGTTTATGCAACAGAGCAGAAGCTTTAAATTGCCAGTGAGAAACCAGGGTGAATGTGAGCTCTCAGAGAAGAGTTCCGGCTCTAAGCCATGAAGTGCTCCTTGAATTCTTGATAGTGTGAGTGGCGGGGAGATAGAAAACGGGCTCTGGAGACTGGTGCAGGGTGTGCAGGTCATGTGGTGTCTGAAAATGCTGAGAAGATTAACAGATTTGTTCGACTCTATTAATCACTTCCATTAGCTCCTTTACGGATTTCATAAGGATGTAGTATCTCTTTCTGTCATATTAGATACACATCTGCATGCATGTGGCAGGCATCCAGTGATATGTGGCTGAACTCCAGATTTGCACTGGCTCATTCCACTTGCCCTCTTCTTACAGCTTTCATAGATCGTCTCATCATTTTAACCTCTTTACCCTCCCCACTTTCCCTCCACGCATATGCTACCATAGTTTGAAGCAGCACCTGGTGCGAGGCCAGAAAAGAAGCCTTCTCTATAAAGTATTTGGGTGACTCAGTATCACTCTCTTAAGCTTTGGTTCACTTAGGAATTTCTGTGGCAGTAGACTAAGAAGGATTATCTTTATAAAGTAAATGCTACATTTTAGGCTAACTAAAAAGTCAGCAAAAGCACATTAACTTAATGGAAGTGCAATGTTTCAGTAAGGTCAATGTGTTGTAATCTCAAATTGGTCTATGGCATCATAAAATGTTCATAATCAGACTGAAAGTTAGTATCAGAGTCGAGGTCAAAATGTAGTGGGATTCAAGAACTACTTGGACACCTCAGTAGGCCCAGGAATATTAGTTGTTCACCTGTGTTCACCATTGCACAGCAATGCGATCATTCAAGGTCTGCTCTTGAAGTTGCGAATGCAGATATGGAATCACTCTCAATCAACATAGATAGATATGTTTGTGTGCTTATGACATGTTAAGATTACTGGTAATGGTGTTGCAATTACTATCACCTATGGCAGGAGCGAGCATTTTGCTATGCTCACAGTCTTCACTTAAATGAATCAATGGTTTATATACAAAATAAAATCAACAAACAAATCAACACAAAGAAAACATTTTTTTCAATTCTACCTGTTTTTATAAAATGAAATTCTTTCAGAAGCAAACTTGCATGAGCATGTGGTCATGAATTGGGCAAAAAAAGAAATAATACAGACAATGAATTTTATAATTAAATATTCTGGAATTCAGATAACTCAAAATAATCGTCTTGATTCTATTTTCACTTTACAATTAGTGAAGTATACCACATGTGCTGCATGGAAGTGACATGTTCTGTTATTTTAGAGACCAAAATTTTCAAGGCTACTTAAAATAAAGAGGATGAAAACATGTGGCAGGTAATTATACTGAATTGTTGAATTTAGCTTGCAATATGATCTGCCACCTTCACAGCCTGTCTCCTCCGATAGACATCGTTTAGGCCCCAGTCAAATAAAGATTATGCATAGAAGATACTGACACAATTCTCATAGAGTGTGTCATCATATCTGAGGGTGAACAAGTGGCCAAGAAGGCTGGAATAATTCTGTCTGTGCTATATTTTATTTTTGTATCTTTTAAACTGCTTAGTATGATGCACGATATTATCTTCCAGTGTCATTTCCTATATTTAAAAGAGTGCATTTTAGGTGCGGAGAATGGGGAGTGGAGTGTGTGGGAATAATGCTGCTGCTGCAGAGGATGTATTTTATTATTACTGTAGACCAGAAATTTTAAAATGCATTACCTTGCAAAGGACTCATGCTTTCTTCAGCTCCTCCCAAAACACACATAGCAAGCTTTACCAGAAGTTTTGCTGAGAACTGTAAAGTTTTAAGTCTAAGTGAAGTCCTCACTCTCCAGTTTTATCAATATTTGTTCTGCTTTTCTCCAAGGTCTGAGATACACTCCCAGATTATCTTTGTCCTACTTCTCCATTATTAGGCTTGTCTCTTTTGTTTCTAGCTTTTCCTTCAGTTAGCAGGTTGACTTACGGAATCTTTGGCATTGACCTTGCCAGTACTACATTTCTTATGCTTGAATAGGAATATATATTTTCCTGCAGTCATTACCACAATAAGTATGTACGTGCTACTAACTTTGCGATATATGCCTCGTGATAGTAGAGACAGGCATGAAACTGGGGTGAATGAGTCTGTTTACCCAGCACAACCTAAATTACTATCTACTGATGGCCCTTCTGTCCAAGAGGTTATGTAAGCTCTCTTGGGCAACACATATACCAATCCTTTATGCGTATGTGAATTTCAGTGACATTTTACACTAAAGCTAGAATAAATACCAACAGGACGTTTTGCAAAGGGCTTAGCCAGCAGTCTTTACATCTACTGAAAATTAAATTAGAAGGAACAAGTAAAATGTCTTGGTGTGCAAGAAGGAAAAACTTGGAAAATTCAGAAATGTTGAGAAACATTCCTAGTATCACTTGGTCTACAGGTCTTCCAGAATTATAAATCGGGACTGAAAAAGACAACTTTGTATTAATTCTTTTTTTTTTTTTGGCCTAAAAGAGATGGAAGGATAACAAGCATGTGTAATGATGTAAGAGAAATACATTGTGTGTATGAATATAAAACCAAGAAAATGTTTGCAAATAATGCAAATGTTAAAATATATATCAAACTAATAATTTAATTTAGAGATAATATTCCAAACTTTGAAATCCTTTTTATGGAGATTAAATACATATATATGTGTGTGTGTATATATATATATACACACACACACACACACACATTTAAATAGTACTCTGGAAAGTAGAAAACATCTTTGAAATTAAACCACTGTATTCACTTTATCTGTCTCCTGAAATGAGATATGTATTGAAAAGTATAATATGATGGTTTCATGTAGAAGGGGGGAAAAAAAAAAAAAAAAAAAAGGAAAGTAACATTACCAGATTTGACATAGATTGCATTTGACTAATGAGTCACTTCCCTGGATTGGGTTTCTAGTCTGGAAAGCAAAGAAAATAAACACATCTGAATCTGCCTTATTAGCTGATATTTGTGAAGTAGCTGATGAATGTGGGGTGTAAATGTTAAGTCTTACTACCACAATAAGTAATATTCTTGTTGTGATATTTGAGTTACAGGAGAATCTAAGCCTTCTGACTTTTCTTCTTAATGAAATATCAGTGAAGAATATACACTTTTATTACTGGAATAATTAGGATGTGTTTAGGGCCTAAGGGTCAGAAAGAGTATGGATTAATTGACCCTCTAGACAGAGATGACATATTTTCCACCTACACTTCTCGCTTAAGACACAGTCAAGAAATTCACTGTCACAAAACATGATATATGATGCAAAACTTACAGTCCATTTGCATATTTTAAGCACTAATCTAGGCCCAAATCCAATCTCATAAACTTTGTTCCCTTAGAATTTACATTTATACTGTCATCTTTATTATTATAAATGCATGCACACAGCTGATATATTTATAAAAGCATTCTACAAAGGCATAAGAAATTTTTGAAAACTGTAACCAGCACTTTGCATGGTGAAAAAATAACAAAGTGGCAGGCCTTCTATACTTTTTGTCTTGTATTTTTGCTTGGTAGTTGTGGGTAAGAAGGCTGTAAGAAAGCACACAAAGGTTTATCTGCTTTAATAATGAAAAAAAAATATATCGTACGTGAAGGTTTTCCATCAAGTTCAGAATTCTCTCTAGTTTTACTTTCCTACAGGGGCATTCAGTGTCACAAGTAGTTTATACAGTCATCAGACAGAAACAGTCTCTTCCCCCCCCCCCCCCTTCTCCCTTTTTTTCTCCTCCCTTGGAGTCCACTCTAAATATACCAGAAGTCTGACTTGAATAGTTATTTCTAAAATATTAAAAACATGGTTATACTGCTTCCTAGTGGTGGACAAAAGAGTATTTTTTCATCTTGTTATATCTCGTTTAGAAACTTTGTGATAATGCATGTATAGATTTTTATTCTTCAATTTTGATGCAATACCAGAGTATTTAAAACTGTCTCTTGTTTTCTAATGTATAGTTTTGTATCAATGTGGATTGACTACAGTGAATTTTTGGTAGCTGACACCAGAATGTGTAACAGAATATGATCATAAAAGCAAAATGCTTTGCTGTTTTACAAGGAATCTTAACTCTCAAGCCTATGGCATGCTGTTTACAATTCAAGAAAATGATTAATCAAGGCTAGCAGCTGTAATTTCTCCTGGAGATGGGCAAGCAAACTTATCAATGTTGGATGGCAGCATGCAATTCTGTAAGATTTTTTTTCTAGGAAGGGAGATAAAATACAAGTAACCCAGAATACATAAAGATCAATTACCAACTGTTTGTCAGAAAGAAGTGTGTGTAGATGGGAGAGATTATTGCTTTTTGAAGTATTCATTGGGATAGAAGTAATAGTGTGCACTGCAGGAGAACAAAGATGTGAGTACCTTCATCATGTTAGTGATATTACCCTGATAGTTAAGGCATTGGACTCAACAGATCTGCCCACAACTCTTGCTTCTTCCATCAATTTATTGCAAAAACCAGGGGGTGTACTACTCAATACTGAAGTTCAGCACTTGCAAAATGGCACTATTAATTTTCTGTCTCCCTATTTTTGTCTGCTTAGGGCCAGTCTTGGTATAATTATTTACATTCAATTAGCATTTAAATTCACACCAACTGTACTGAGATGTTACTGAGTGAGAGAATAGTGGGTCTGCAGAGCAGAACACCTGGAAATGGAGGTCCCAGTGCCTGCTGGATGGTGTGCCCAGCCCTGGGAGCCCAACTCTGACTTCAGCAGAAATAGTTATTGTTCGTGTTCTTGCACATGTTTTTCACACTTTGTTTCTCTCTTCAAACTTTTTTTTTTTCCCCATGTAAATTCCCAAGTCCACCCAAAATCAAAGAAGTTAGGCATTTTAGCGGACACTTCTATGTGTTTTTTACAGTCCTTCATATTGTCTAAAATTGCTTTTCCAGTTCAATATTCCATGGATCATCAACCTACCCATGAACTGACCTAACTGCTAGGGTAATTGTTAAGTAAGTGTTCTCAACATAAGTGTTAAGGAGAACTGGTAGCACCTCAGAATGGCTGTGACTCCTCATTATAATTATATAAGAAGGGTGGAATTTGTGTTTACACATTAATAACAATTCTATCTCTGTGTTAGACGTGCTTGTTTGTTGATTCATTTTAGTATGAAAACTGATACAATAATTGTCAAATAGGAAAAAATAGAATCTTTTAGTATGCAGTATATTTTCTCTATAACACCCACTGCTGTTAATAGTAGCTACTTATATGACTCCACTGTGCATTAAAATCAAAATATACTTCTTTGTGTTTAGTCTGAGATACAGCCAGAAGTAATGTTAAATGATATTTAGAATTTCATTATTGAAAGTAAATTTAACCTAAAGTGTGTCAGATTTCAGACGTTTGGATTTTAGTGTTCAAAATAACTGAATGCATATGTGTTTGTAAGAATTTTATATATTTTCCACAGCCTACAGAAGTCCTGAAACTGAGTCATTGTAGGCAACAGCCCATGCATTTTCCTGTATGAAATTAAACTTTACTTATTTCAACAACTTTCACCAAGTATATATATATATATATATATATAATATACACTGTGTATATATATATATATATATATATATACAAAAATGTTGTACTGTTTACTTGTATGATAAAGCCATTCACAACAATTTCTAATTCACATGAAAAGTGTCAAAGTGTACATATGGCTTCAGCATACATTTGCTGGCAAGCCTTGCTGGAGTGTCTAAGGCAGGACTTAAAATCACAAAGGTCTCAACTATGATCATTAGATCTCTGCAAGAAGTTATGTCCACAGAGAAGGGAGCACAAAGAGGAGTACGTCCCTCTGCTCCAGGCGTGTCAGCCTGGTTGGTCAGTGTAAGCCACTGGTGCTCATGTGCCCGACTGAGCAAGCCGCAGTGGCTGGTGTTGAGAACAGAGCTTTTGCTTTTGCCACTCCTTGCATTTGGCCGCTCCGTGGCCGTGCTGGCCCCAGCATTGCTCAAGAATTTAAGCCATTGTTTATCACAAGCAGCGCCGGAGGATCTGAGTGTCTGAATTCCCCTGTCAGAGAGTAATATACAAGGTTTTCCAGGGGATTTGGATTTTTATTGTGTTTATTTATAGAGACTGCTCTGGAAGTTTAATTGGGCCTGAAATTTTTTACAAAGCTGGTGGCTGTAGGCAGTTTCTGTAACTACCAGTGACAAGGTGTTTCCTTTCAAAATAAACCAGAAAAGCTCCTGTAAGTAACTAGTAAAGTCATTACTTTAAGTCAGAAACTGCTATCAGCTTCCAGTAGTAAATTACAGCTGAAGTTATTCTTTCTGGGTTCAGAAAGGCGAAATAAAAATAACATGAACTAACTCATCCACTGACCAACTCTGCTTTGCTTAATCAGTTTAAATAAATTTTACTGTCCAAGGAGTCTTATTTAGTTTAATAAAACTAAAAGCTGTTTCAGTTTATGCTCATTATTAGTGAGGGTGACATGTTTTTATACATGGTTAGAGTATTAACTGAGCTCATCAGTAATCCTATTTAGTTAGGAACTATCCCTAATCTGAATTAAAATCAATTAAAAAAAAAAAAAAAAAAAGACGTGAAAGCTGGTGAAAGCTAGTGATTTTGCTAGACTAACTAACCCATAATAACGTTGTAGCCAGTACTTATTAAATATGCACATATATGTATTAAATAAATGACTGTGAAGTTGTGTCTCTAAATAATATAGCAATCCTCAAAATAATTGATCTAGGTTAACATGTCAGTCATCAAAGTACCCTGAAGCTTAATGAGAATATAGAAAAGACTATCACAGGATCAATCAATGGTCTGTCTATCTTGGTATATCAAATCCAAAAATGGCCAATAGTGAATGCATAGGCAATAGAAAAACAAGGAAAGCCTACCTCCCCATGTCACTTCAAGGGATTTCTAGAGCCCAAAGTAGTATCTTTCACTTCCATAGTCATTTGGATGGGGTGTTCATTAGTTTGTCTAAACTTTTTGTTTGTTTAAATCATGTAAGCTTTTAACACATTCTCTATCTTGTGGCAATAAGTACAAGGTTTTCATTAGCTCTTGAGAAAAATAATGTATTTCAGTGGATATAAATACTCCACTGGCTGCCACCTACTATAGCTTCTCCATAGATCCTGTGTTAAAATTGAAAGATAATAGTTTTTGCTATTCTTGAGTATAGTTGAATAATTTTTGTTGTTCTTATTAGGTATTATTGTTATTAACCCAGTCAACATGCTAGTCAACTGGTATTTCAAAATGTGAGAGAGAATGTTGTGCTGGGTGCAATGTGAAGGTTCTTGAACTTGGCAAATAAAAGTGAAAACTGTGGGCACACTCAGACCCAAACAGATGATCTACTTGGAACCTTATGCCAGCTGACCACGGTAGCAACTAATCTGATCATTTTTCCTTTGGAAGAGAAAACTGGGATGAAATAATTCACTGTAGAAGAATCACATTAGCAGAATGACCTTTGTAATTTAAAGTGTATATAAACTTCATTGTGTTTAATTTCTATAGTTTATAGTACATATTACTCGTGTGATAGCATCTCTGTGCCAGACAGTGCAGAAACATTATAAAAGGTCACAACATCATGTATCTGCTGGAAAGAGACTGGAATATAAGGTGAAAAAACTGTAGGTTTATTCTTATGAAGAAAAAAAAAAAAAGTTTCTGAAACAGCTAGGAGCAACATGAAAAACAGTGAAATTACCCTCACTGCAGCGTTAGTGCAGTGCTCTTTTAGTACAGAAAGGGTTGAAAGAAAGTGGTCTGGTATGTAAGATGAGCCATAAGACAGGAGAATGATAGAAAAATTGAACTATCCACAGCCTCCTTGATCATGAGGATTTTTGACTTCTACAGTAGTTTGAGTTCAGTTGCTATACAGCTAATTAATCCCAGAGAAAGAAATATGATGTTAATTATTATGGTTGTAATTATGAGGTTTTGATATTAATCATATCCCCTTGGTCTGCTTTTGAAGCATGTGAGGGGTCAACTTGCATTGTATGGTTAACCCAGGCAATATAAAAACATAGAAATAAAGACTTGCATAGCTCAACTATGAGCAATTATGAAATGATGTATTTATTTATTTATTCTGAATTTACTTTTGTGCAATGTCTGCAAGCATCTGTGAGGAAAAAAAATGCAACCACAGTTCTTTTTGGGTATAATAACCTGATTTTCTCTGCGACTGTTTCTTAGTCACCTTGGAAGGTTTTGGAGTTCTACCCCATTTCTTGCTGTTTGGCCAGCACAGGGGGAATTGTAGAAAGAGGAACTTCAAAGCTAACAAAACCCTTGCAGTTTTGAAAACCCTTGCAGTTTTGATAACATCTCAGCTGCAGGATGGTAGGGTTAGCAGCCGAGGAGAAAATGGAGCTGGAAGTCCAATCACATTCTTAATATTTCTACCTGTTTCATCTGAAAATTACTTCTTTGTTCCAGTTAATTGTACCGTTTAACTAGTGAGTAATGAATGAGGTGAAACAGGAACAACAGAACAGACAGCCAGGGGCATATATAGAGTGGGGTTTCTTCCCTCCCCTCCTCTCCCCTTTCCTTTTCTCCCCTTTCCTCCTCTCCTCCTGTCCCTCCCTGCCTCCCATTTATTGGCTGTTTGCATGCTTGTATGTTGATTCCTAGGAGAATACAATTTCATACTCCCAAAGCAATAATCTCCAGTCTGTGATTGATATGAAGCCTGAAATATCATATATACAATATTACAAGTCTGAAATAATGTAACATGAGTTACATGCAAAAGATAGCATATTTGATTATAAATGGTAGCTGTGCCATTTGTTTTTGAAAGGCGTTTGGGTGGGCACCTGGAGCAGCTGCTTGCCTTCCCCCTAGCAGAAACTCAGCAGCCCTCCACTGGTCAGTTGTTGCCTTAGTTTGCAACATATCTGCCTTCTGTTTCTATGTACTGTATGCTTCGAGGCCTCCTAAGGAGATGATGTCTGTACACATTGCTGCTTTTTTTTGTGTGTGTGTGTGTGTGTGTGTGATACTACATGACGTGTCCAGGCTGGAAATGGTGCGTTGCTGTTCTCATGCAAATCCTTTGGCCACCACAGATGTAAGAATTAAAGGCAGAGTTGAAGTGCAGCCTCACGTAGAGGAGGGAGTGGAAGAGTTCTTTATAATCCCTCTGCTCATTTCTGTATTTCAGCGTTTAGTGTCTGAGTATTGTTTCTGTCTCCTACTGTTAGATTTCTTAACAACTTCGAAAGACAAATCCCTTTCTTTGATCCATGCTTCAGGCTGAATCCTAAATTCTGTGTTCAGTTGGCAGTCATTTCCTGCCTAAACGTTTGCAGCCCGATTTGGCTTCAGGGGTTGCCATCATGGCTCCAGGTGCTGCTCGGCTCTTGGCCTGGGCAGGCCACGTCCTGGCCTAAGCGCCAGCCGCAGGGCAAAGACAGCAAGTGACCTACCCTCGTGACACTCCTAGGTTTTCTATTCCGGCGGAGAATATAGGTTTTTGTGTAATTAATGACAACTTTCATAGAAAAAACGGGTGAAACGTTTCAGCTGGTAACTTGGAAGTGCTCCATGCCGGCTGACTTAAGGTGCCGCCTTGTCCAGCTGCTTAACTGTGGCCTTACCCTGCCATCTAGTGTTGAAAGCATCAAATTTCGACTTCGTCGAAGCGATTAGGGAACTGTTTTCTTTTTAGGATAAAACATCTAAAAATTTGAATGAAATGAATAAAAAGCATGCGCTAGCGTGAAACAGTTGAAACAGTAGTGGGTTTTGTTTTCTTGAGTAGAGCTGCTCTTGTCTGTAGATTCACTCAGGGAGCTATAAAAAATTGTATTACAGTCCCATGATTTTAAACTCTCCTTTGTTTATTTAATAGAAAATGTATTTCAGAAGTGAATCCAGATGTTCTTTAGACAGTATCTGTTGGCTTAAACAGGCACTGAGCACTTTAGATAATTATCTGTCAGATTTTTATCTGTTTTTCAGACTGTTTACTTTGGAGAATTTCATACTCATATCCGTGTCATGTTTGATTTTTGGATAATTAGTTGTTTATAGGGGCTTTTAAAACTAAAAAAAAAAAAAAAATCATTGGTGATTTTCCAAATCCAACAAGATGGGGCCTTATTTAACAGACAGACTACTTTTGCCTGTGCAAAGTGTGGCAAGTATTGAACCAGAAGTTGTGGTAGAGCACAGCCTTCTGTCTCAGTGCTTCCCCTGAAAAACTCTGGAACAAAAACCGTATCAGTTAAATATGATTTTTTTCTTGTATTTGGTATTGGCTTACAATACATTTGAATATGGCAAACATCCAAATGATATGACCGGAAGGAAAGACATTGACTATATTAGGGATCACAGTGCATTTTATCTGGGAAATTAGGCTGTCCCCTGCTATTGTAGTTCCTGGATGGAAGACTACTTGCGGATTGCAAGTAAATCAGTGGTGGAATTGCTAATAAGCACTGTACCACTAGAGTGGAAGCAGTGAAAGTATTTCTATTACCCCCACTATGCTAGGAGACAGAGAAAGTAATGGAAGAATAAAGACAATTAAAAGCAATTCAGGGGGAAATTTGAGGGCAAATAAACTAAAGAAATACATTTTATGCTTAATAAAGTTCAGATCCATAAACAGCAAAATCCATCCCATAACCTTTCACTTGATGGAGTTGACTAGTTTGCAATTATTGAAAGACCTTTTCTTTAGACTGAAGTAGGCTCATTTTCTATTCTGAAGTCTGAAATGCTTTCTTCTTATATTTCAATCTTATCAAAATTTATGAATGAATCATAGAATAATTCCATAAAATGCCAGAAAACAGTGTCTGATATGCGCAATGGATTCTCCATGGTGCCACTAATCTTACCAAATGTTATTACTGCCTTTGGTCCATCCCTGAAAATTGTTCTCTGAAAGCACCATCTCATTAAAAAAAAAAAAAAAAAAAGTGATAAAGAGAACAGATCCATATTATAGTTATATGGATAGCTCTGACAAATTATGGTACGTTGTTCCAGTTCTTCTATCTAGCACAGTCCATATTTTCATGGTTTATCCAGTTAGGCCAACTTTATTTTCACTTCCCTTTTTAAAGTATTTAGCAAAATGTTGATTCTGTGTTGATACTTCTCAATCATTGCTGTATTCCTCTGGAATGTGAGACTGCTTAGGGTCCTGTTGGGTAAACTATGTCAATACAACTGTGTTGTTTGTTTGTTTTACAGTGATACTATTCAGCTGTGGGTCTGTGTTCATAAAGTCATTATGGTGTTTAACCAATTTTCTATTAAACTGTCAATTTCATTGAATAAAAATTATTCAATGAGCATCTCATGATAAGAAGGCAGTGATGTTGCTTCTAGTTTACATATGGAAGGTAGTAAAAAGAGGTAAGCATTCAAAAAATAATACAAATCAGCTATTTTTCTAAGTTTTGATAACATTCACTGAACTGCACAAAGGCACAGTAAGATTTTATTTATTATTTTTAATCATTTAATGAAAGTTTACATCTCATGCATGGGAAGGCCATGATATACTCTTGTTTTGAAGCTACATTGTAGGATATATAGATAACAGAGGCTTCAAATATGTCATACTTGAGCCCAGAAGTTTTCTGGCTATTTTCCATGAGAAAAGCTGAAGGTATGAAATTAAACTGGATTACAATATCCTGTTGGTATGTTGAGGAGCACAGTATCGTGCATATCTCCAGAAGGATGGATCAGGAAAGTGTACATTGCATCTACTAGGTGATGACACACTTCCACATTTCCATTGGATTTGGATTGGTTTTGGTCTCTGGTGGGGGGACAATTAGGGACAGAATTAGGGACAATTGAAAAAAAATCTGTATTCCCTTTTCAAATGGCAATGATAAGACCTCATGGAAAAGACAGAGTGATGAAATTTTTCCTAACATTTCTCAGCATATTTTAAAATGTCAATAACATCACCTATTTTTTCTTTCCTATTTTGAAGAGAGGCAAGCAAATCTTGTTTGCTTTTCTTTTTGGCTTTAACATTTTGAAGTACATTGACTGGTAATTTCATCTTTCACATGCTTGCTTTGTCGTAGCATACCACAAATTTTCATCCTTCTTCTCCAGTGAAGGACTGGCCCATCCTCAAAGAGCTGCTTCAGCTGCAGCCCAAAAAGCATTACAGCATTCTGCAGCTCTGCGGTAGCTTACCTTTGAACTGTAGTCCACAGATATCCAGTATCCAGTGTTTTTTCTACTCTGGAAAATGTGATCTTGTCTGCTGCTATTTATAGATTTTGTATACTTAAGAAGATTAAAAAAAAAAAAAAAAAAAAACACTGCTTTGTTTTGTTTTCTGTCAGATGGGCCTCAATTTTAAAATCGAACTATATTTATAGAGTAGGATCTTTGCTCATTTTTGCTCTATCAAACATGTTATTTATATTTTAAAACATTCAATCTTTAACCTTTTTTGTGTTTTATTTTCTGGTATGGAGCAACTTATGAACTACATCAAAAATATATAGTACATAAAAATCAAGGACAGAATGTTCGTTGTTGTTGCATTTACAAGTTATCTAAGAAAATTGACTACTGGCAGTGTAGAGGGTCCTTATTCACTAAGTCAAATCTATGCAAATGTATTCTTGAAGCCATTAAATTCAATTGATTTGATCAGGGTTCAGTCATCCAAAAATATCTCATATAGTCTGCATTTTATAACACTCAGCACCCAGCCTTGTCTTCATACCTTTCATAATAACTTCTCAACATCCAACTATGTCTGTATTTTTCACAGATAAACAGGATTGTTTTTAAGTCAAAGTCAATATACTTATTCAGAATTGTCAAGCATGTATACATTATTTACACAGTAGTAAAAACTGATGGATAAATGTGGATTGAAATGGCACAAAATAGCTCTATTTTTCTAGTCAACTGCAGAAAAATTCTATGCTTTGTGTGTGTTGTGGTTTAACCCGGCTGGCAGCTAAACACCACACAGCCGTTCACTCACCCTTCCCCATCCCTCTCTGGGATGGGGGAAGTGAAGCCTGTGGGTTGAGATAAAGACAGTTTATTAAGATAGGAAATAATAATAATAGTGTGTACAAAATAAGTCATGCACAATGCATTTGCTCACCACCCACTGACCGATGCCCTGCCCAACCCTGAGCAGCTGACCCCCCACCCCGGCTAGCCACCCCTATATATTGTTCAGCATGACGTCAGATGGTACGGAATACCCCTTTGGCCAGTTTGGGTCAGCTGTCCTGGGTCTGTCCCCTCCCAGCTCTTGCTGCACCCCCAGCCTGCCCGCTGGCAGGACAGAGCGAGGAGCTGAAAAGTCCTTGGCTTAATGTAAGCACTGCTCTGCAACAATTAAAACATCAGCATGTTATCAGCACTCTTCTCATCCTAATCCAAAACATAGCACCCTTCCAGCTACTAGGAAGAAAAGTAACTCTGTCCTAACTGAATTCATGACAATATGAAAATTTGCATCTCAAATGGAAAAGATGCTATGTTTGCTATCCAGTAATCTAAAATCCTTTGTGGTTCCATATTTGCATACCCAATTGCGTTGTCATTTTGCATCAAAATTTTTAAGCATTTATCTGGGATAATTCTCCACATGCATTAAAAAAAAAAAAAAAAAAAAAAAAAAGAGATTGCATAAAGACCACTAAGGAAAAGGAGAAAAAAGACACAAAAAGTTTCATTTTTTGGCTTAAAATAGGCTTAAAGATGCTTTGATATCCACTTTCATGCTATTGTCCAGAGAATGAGAACATTTCCAGTGTGAGAGGGACCAAATGCCTCTCAGTAAGAGCACAGCTCCAGTCTTTCTTCAACCTCGTGGTCTTCAGCAAAACACTCAGTATGTTTAAACAAGCATACAGTGTGTATTTTGCAGGAAACTTCAAACAAACATTATGTAACTCTAAAGGAGAACAAGACAAAAGAACGAAGGGAGCATTTTGCCCTTAGTTCAGAACAGCAGACTGATTTATTGTGGAGCAGCAGACAGAATAGGAGCCATTCCAATAAGTAAAACTGTCTCTGATTCCTTTCTCCCTCCTTATCCAACGTGTCTTCCCGTGGCTGCAGAAGAAACGTGTAGAGATTGTTTATTATTATTATTATTAAATCTATTTTCTGTCTTCATTGTCCCTCTAGTAGCTCCTGGCACAGTTGCCATTTGCAGGCATCCATACACTTTCATTGCCCCACCAGTCTTTCTTCCCCCCTGGTTTGTTTGAAGAACAGTATAGAAAGGGCTCTCTCAACTTATTTACTGCTATAAACTACTGGAGTTGCACCTTAGCTGTTGTAACACACGTGTATTATTTCTTAATTTTTTGCACCTCAAATTCTGCTGATCATCCTCTCAGGAGGGAAGATCAACAGTATAAAATGGAGGTTGTTCATGCTCACTCAGCAAGTTAGTGAACATGGGAGGAGGGCTGGGAGTACAAGCTGAGCAGAAATGGGAAAACACACTGCTCAAGGGGCTGGTGAGGAGGGAAAATGGGAATGGAGGAAAGGAAGATAGAATTTTTAATTTTATTTTTTAATTCTTGGGTAGAAATGTCTACCTTCTTTTTAATGTCTACCTCCTTCTCTTTAAGAAGGTCAAAGATAGGGCACCAGAGAAGACTGGGAAGCAATGTAAGTCAGTACTTTGCCCCTATTCTAGTTTGCAGTAATTAAAGAGCCTTATTTCCCTCGACATGTTAGTAGTAAAAGACTATAAATTCGAAGTGTAGAACGTTGTTGGTTTTTTGTTTGTTTGTTTGTTTTGTTTTTCAATATTTGCAGTCATTTCATCATATTCCAGATGTAATCAAGGTGTACAGTTTTATCTTGCATGCTATGTGTACACATACATATGGGTATTACAAAGAGTTGGGCTGCAGTGAGGAAGGAATTTGTGCAGACAGCTTCACAGGGTGAAGTGGCTCTTTGATTCCAGCTGCTTAAATACTTTCTTAATGTCAAGTTACAGTTACAAAACTATATACTGTAAATAAGCATAGCTCTTACTGCTGTGTTTGGCTATTGGTAAAAACATGCTTTAAAATCCATTTATCATTATTGGTTTCTATTTTGCATTTTTCCATGAGGACAATGAAAATCAATGACACTATTTAATTTTCAGAATGAAACTAATACTTTTATGTAACTGACTATCCAAGGTGTCAGCAATGCATCTACTCATTATTCAATCTCTGTTACTCCAAACAGATGAAGTTTTATAACTTATAACATCAGCATTACTGGCATTTTTTTCAATTTTCAGAAAATTTTCAATGTTAAGTAAGAAAAAAAAATTGAAAACATACACAGCTTATAGACATACCACTTTAAAGAAAAGTTATTTCTTTTGCAAACATGAAATTAGCTTAATAAAAAACTTTTTGAAACTTGTTTTCCTGTAAATACTGTTGCCTTCTTTAATAAGTGCATGAAGGGAAGTGCTACTCTATTTGTAAATAACAGTCTTCTGCTATTGTTAATAGCATTTTCTGAAATACTAGATCTGTAGATGTATGGATAAATCTGTAAAATAAAAGATGTATCTTGTGTTTCATTAAATATCCTAGTTTATTTAACTAATATTTCTTTTGGTGTTATTCATTATCTTCTTCAAATCTCTTCTGCAGTCTTTGAGAATTTCACAGATCAGTAACCAGAAATGAAATTTTGGTGTCCAACCCTAATTCTGCTGCTAGACTTTGCATGTTCTATGTGAAGGTCAGGTTACCATTGACTTGTAGTATGTACTTAGATGTACAGCATACAGACTTAGATGTACAGCATACAGACAGATGTACAGTGTACTTAGATGTACAGTGTACTTCTTCTAAGTTCTACTTAGAGGAAGCTCCCCATCCCTCTTCCTCTCAACTGGCTGTTGTTGCCTAAAGAAGTAGTTATCTTATTAATGTATTGAGGCAATGTATTTTAAGATGCTTCTCTAGATATTTGTGCTCTAGTCAAACCCTAGATCATGCAGAATAAAACCAAGAAGGTCCCGTAAACTTGTCTTTATTCATAGTGTCTTTGTCGGTGGGCCCTTGCATACAGTCTTGGTTCCCACTCCCTCAGCTCTTGTGACTGGAAGAAAGCCCCATGCAGTTCCCTGAAGAGCTGTTCCACTGCCCAGTGAGCAGGCAACTCGCGTCTCTGCTACCTGAAAGTAATCTTTTTTTCCTTTTTTTTTTTTTTTTAATGAATTATTTGCAATTTCTATTCATGAACAGGAAGTATTTCTATTCCTTCATTAAATATTTTAGACATGTTTTTAGGAAGAAAGGAGAGGGTAAATCAGGACCTGCTATGTTTCTGCTATGAGAGGTAATCTGCTAGTAGCAGAAAGAAATTTGAAGTTTCACGAGAGACAGTTTTGGAATGTGATATATTTCTTCAGAATTTATGTTCCATTGGCTTTTGGTGCAGCTTTGATTCAGATGTTTTGACTACATCTTGACTGTGGCTGCACCTAGCCCAGGCCAAGCTGGTACCAGCCAGGCACTGATGTAGAATTTCCCTATTCCAAAGGCAAGTAGAGGTGGGGTGCGAGTTGTAGCCACCCCCTGCAGTCCTAGTGCCACTCATAAACAAGTAGCATACAGTTTTTTATACAGTTTTTCTTTTTTGCTTGTTGCTGTGGCAGAAACACTTGTGGAGGTCATGGAGAATTTATTTGTAAAGTTTATGAAAGGGAAACGTACAGAGATAAAAATGAAATCAAAAAAATTCCATGCAAACTGAAGAAAGCATTTGTATTATTATTTCCTAACAGTGCTGGAACAAACAACTTGCTTTATGTTTCTTTAAGGTGTGAATTTCTTCCAGGATGGAAAATTTCTTTGTAAATTAAGGCCATGATATTCCTGAGTAGGCCCGGTGGTATTTTTTCCCTTGATTTGGATATGGTTTTATGTACCAGAAGTTGGGTTAGCTGTCTGACCTTTTCCTTCCTTCCCCTCCCATCAGAGATCTTGTGCAGGCAGCGCTGATGCAAAGATCTGTTCTCTTGTCCATGCTGCTGATTATCATCAGCCATGATGGGCTGGAGCCCTGTAGTACATGGAGATAATGGTGATTTGCGGGCAGCTGGAAAGAGGGATAGGAGTTGATTTCTTCTCTTATTTCAGAGTCCATCACTGTGCTTTGCTGAGTGTGCACATTCCGACATCTCTAGATGCTCACAGCACTTCTCAGCTGATGGCAGTATTTTTTATAAGTCGTTCCTTCCATAAGTTGTGGCTTTGCTCCTAGAAATGGCATAGGTGTCTCATGAAAGTGATTAAAGCAACTCTTAAGTAACACTATTGATTTAAACTACTTAGGGATTTGGCTCGTAAGTTAAAAGCCAACAATCTGAAAACAAAGGATAGAGGTCTAGAAATGAAGGTATGATGTTAGATATATTTATTTTGAAAATGATGACAGAGAATGTGGAACAAGAATTAGGGAAGTTGCCAAATCCAATTAGGAAGAACACTGCTGGGAAAAATAAAAAACATAAAAAGGAGGGAGGAAAGGAGGCAAAGTATGAGGTGTAGATTTTTCATCATGAGGGATCATTCAAGCAGAGCTGACTCAGGGCTTCTCAACAATGTTAGGCAAACATAAATTTTGCTCTCCCAGCTGCTGTGGAGTAGTGCTTTGACAGAGTGCTGGATGAATAGCAAGAAGTGTTTAGCATTAGGCTGGCCATGCCTATAGTCATGAGGTGGGGAACAGTGGAAACGAGACGCTAGCAATGCCTGCTACCTCTCCCTTCAACTTGCACCCAGACCCATTTTCCAGGACTGTGGTACAAGCTGGGAAGTTGGTGCAGCCAAGTCTGGTCTTGCAAGGGAGAGGGAAGGATAGTCTGAGCAAACTGTATCTGTCCCTTTCAACGTTTTCTTGGTATAAGTGAATAAAATAAATCGTACTTTATGTAAGCAATTTTGTTAGCTTAGAATTTACATTCCTAAGCCTATGTAAATATCTGTTTAAAGAGGTTGAACACATTTGTATTTTGATCAGAATCTCTTTATCATATTGTTCATTTAAGTCATAAGTGGTCTTGTATGGGATACCACAAATTGTGATGATAGCTTCTGTCACCCATCATGTTCAGTGGATATATAAGACTTAGTGTGATAACAGTGAAGAGCAGAAGATGTAGAAGCTGCAGATAGCCAGAAGTGATAGAGAAGCTATAAATCTTTTGATTAAAGAAGTGTAATCTCCTTTTGTTACTGGGTTTAACATGAGGTCCATTTTAATCCTTGCTGAAGACTAATACATTAATTTAGAACCGAATAAAGAGTCCAGGAGACTTTTGAGCCAAATTCCTTGTCCCTAATGTATTGAGGAACAAGGTTTTCAAGAAAATCATTCTGATTATTCATTTTTAGAACAAAAATGGGATAAAATGCTTTAGTATGTTAAGTAATGACTTCCTCATAGACACCTTGTTAGAATAATTGAACTAGCAGTCAGTATAGCAAAACATTAGGTATTGCTCTACCAAGATGTAACTGCAGAGCTTTGCTTTAACAGACTAACAAACAAAATGAGAACAGAGAGTTTTACATTAATTTCAGGTGTAAACTTGCTAAAAATGAGCATTCACTATGAAGCAAAGGCAGCAGAAGACTGAAATATCACATAAATGTTTACTAGCTGGAAAGCACAAAGAATGTCAGTGGGGCTAATGTTTTGGCCTCTTACTCCTTTGTACCCCCATGAAGCATATTAAGTAAAAAATATTTTGAGTTCTGTATACCAAAAATAAAAATGGATACATGAGAGAAAACTATGTTTTGAACATTAATAGGACTACAACACAATGTTGGGTTTTATTATCTTTGGATAATATAGAATTTGGATCTCATACAGTAACATTGGGTAAGGGGGAGATAAATTAGAAAGTATTTGGAGGAACAGTCCTGCTTCTAATACATTTTTTTAAAGTGCAATAACTCCTGAAGGTAAAATGTTTTAAAGCATATTGATTTATCTATTTTAGAGCCTTTTTAGACATCCAGCCTTTGGAAGGTCTATTGAACGAGGAGCTTTTTCCACCCACCTTTGGAAAGGAGTATATTTGCTAATCTAAATTTATCAGGATATGAGACATTGATCATGACCCATGAAATATTTTATCCAGCTGAAAGTACTTTGTGTACACAGAATGGCTTTTATTTGTCCTCAGAGGGACTTTTTGCAGACTTTAATAGTCCTTGGGTTGATCGTTGTTAGCAAAAGGGACTTGCAAGTAACAGCTTGTATTACCGTGTTACTGACATTTAGAAACCAGAAACCACTTGTGCTTGTTGTGTTTGAAAACCTGTTTTTCTGAACATGTAAGGAGCTAAAGAATTGTTACAAGAGCAAAAGAGTAAATGTTTTCTGTGCTTCACATAGTCACCACTTCACTTAATCCATTACTAATTTAGTCATCAGTGAAAATCAAAGGACAGTTTCACAGACCACAATAGTAACTTACGTGCTGAGCAGCATTGGGAAATTCTGATGTTGTATGACTTTTATCTTAATTTCTGATTACAATAGGCTTAATCTTTCCTGACCATTTGCTTTTTAACCGTGAACTTGGAATCCCACCTTTTTTTCCTTTCTTTTGCATTCAAGTTCAGACAAACTTTCTGAGATTTATCCTATTCTTCTCATACAAATTTTCATGAATTCATGAAGCTCCTGTGGTGACAGTCTTTAGTATTTTTCCCCCAAAGCTGTCAGGAAATGAAGGAGATTGGCAGGCATGCTGGAGGTTAGGACCCTCTCCCCACACTGGCTGCTGAATTGAATACTGCATATATTTTCCTTGGATCAGACACCAGACTTCTTCAACCTTCATTTTCTGCAGGTATAACACACTTTAATCCTCCTCTGCAGAAGTAATCCGAGGATAGGGCTACCCCTCTAGGAAATTCTAACTGCACTGAAGTTTAAAATAAAAAAAAAAAAAAAAAAAAGACTGAGTAAGCTATCAGGCTGGTGAACACCCAAAATGTTAATACTGATTTGCCTCTTTCTGGCTTGCAGATAACCCAAAAATTTATTTTAGACAACTACAGAGATTTCACTTAGGTTTCTTTTTGTTCTGATCACAAGATATCTGTTTATGTACTGTGTATGCAGGACTAGTTTTCATTTTATTATTATTATTATTATTATTATTATTATGGAAAAAGTGCACTTAGGATTTTCTGCTTTGCATTAATCACTTCTTAGAGTCACCAGAAATACCAAATACCTTGGCTGGTCTTTCTCTGGGTTGTAAATGGTACTTTCCAAGATGATTTACCAGGCAGATAAGATAAAGGTTTAAATGGTTAAGTAAGAAATCAGAAATATGTTTTGCCATTTGAGATGAGAGCAATTGCCACCAGGATATTACTAGAGTTACCAGTGCTGTATTTATGTCTGCTTTTGAGCAACAATATAAAAGCAGTCACCTTAATATATGTTTTCTTTTATCCTCGGTTGGAATGTTATGATAATTGCTCCTAAAGTTTCATGATCCATACCTTTCTGGTGTGGAGATCAGTTCTGCTACACAATGGTTCTTCACAAATACAGTTAAAGAAGATAGTTGAAAGGTCAGGGAGGGGCTATTTAAGTACTGCTGTTCTTTGTGAACACGTGAGCCTGATGCTTTCTGATGTATGTTGGTAGTTTGGGGCTTAAAGTCTGGGCATTACTGACCTCAAACCAGTAAAGCCTCAATTCACCCAGGTCATCTAACTGTGTTGTTGCCTCACATCTCTATGAAGTCAAAATAAATTGACAACTTCAACAAAAGAAATGGTTGTGTTCTCCCTAGTGCCTCTGCCAGGCATCTCTTCTGCTTCTCTTGTGCCAGCACTAATATTTGTGAAGCTACGTGGTCAGTCAGCTCAAAAAATTGATCAGACTAGCACTGATAAAAAATGTTTTTTCCTACCAAAAACAAAACCAAAACTTTTAAGCCTGACCATCTTGTCAGCTTATGTTATATTGGCGTAAACATCACATTTTTTTTCCTATTTTAACAACACTACAATTATATTTTGTTATATGTTTGTTGATGTAAAAGCCATAAAAAATTTAAAATTGCATGTATTTGTGTTAATACACTTCTGTGAAGCAGGGATAACTCAAATCCATTAAGCATGTACAAGTATATGTTAGAATACATAGACACA
Source organism: Oxyura jamaicensis (assembly GCF_011077185.1). Taxonomy (NCBI): domain Eukaryota; kingdom Metazoa; phylum Chordata; class Aves; order Anseriformes; family Anatidae; genus Oxyura; species Oxyura jamaicensis. The sequence continues at coordinate 99,284,446 of NC_048893.1, forward strand.
TGTATATGAACACACACAAACACACACATTCTAATACTATAAAAGCACAGAACTAAATTTAAGGGTTGTTTTAGGTAAAATGCTGAAGTAGAGAAGAGGTCAGGAAGTATGAGATTTTTCTTAGAAAGCTGTGCTAGACAAGGTTGATATGAAGATGATAGCAAGTGTTTTAGGTCCTTATCAGTCAACATAACCTCAGCTTATAGGATGATCATTAATCATTGTTTTCCTGGTGCAGACAGAAGCTGTAGACAAAAAATGCAGATGGGAGAAAAGAGGGAGCCACTAGAAACAAAATAAAGCTTGAAGACTTGTATTCATTATTCATCCAAATATTTATCAATGTCATTGTGCCCCCAAATCATTCCCAGTCTCCATAAACTATATCATATATTTGAAAGAATTCAGATGTCCTTAAATTTACTTTTTTTTTTTTTTTTTTTTTTTTTTTTTTTTCCTGAGATAGTGCAGGGATACCAACCTGTTAAACACTGAAGCCCCTTCCCCTTGGACTGATTTCATCCAGGCAAATCAAGATACCATGTTTAGTTTGTGCCAGCACTAGGAAAAGGGTCATGGGACAGGGTGAACTGAAATGTGTTAGCTAATCACAACCTCCCTTCAGCCCCTTTTTCTAAACTAAATAAAACCTCAGTGGGTGAAGAATAAAGCAGTCACACCAAATCCATCAGATTCTGCAGACCTATCAGTGACACCTAGCTGTCAGCAGTATCAGAGGCCATCGATAACATTAACATGGACACCTGACCTTTGTTCATAGGCGATGGAAATCTTTGATCAAGGGTACAAGTGTTGTAGTAAACTGACTCATGTCTGAAATCAAACTGAAATGGTTAAAAAAAAAAAAAAAAAAAAGGCAAACAAAAAAACCCACCCCTTATGCCTCTTGGAGGTATCTGAAGTTGTCCTAAATGCTACACAAACGTGTTAAATATAACTTACCTTCTGTCAGAAGAAATTCTAAAGGAATTGAAATATTCATATTCTTAGATAATGAAATTTTCCTTGGGAAAATTAAGGTACAGTTCATTTTAAAAATATCACAATAGTATGTTATGCAACCTTTGAAGACGTGGAGTCTCTTCCCTTTAGCTTAATTAAAATCTATTTTCCACTTCTCTAATGTGTGATGAAATGTTTAATGCAGGATTCCCAATTTTGTTCTTAAGGAAAATATTTCTCTTAAATATATATGGAAAAAGACATTTATATTTATTATTCTTTGAAATAGAATATTTTAATTACTCTGAATTTAAAGAACATGAGTGATAGTGAAATATGAGACATCTGAGGGATTCTATTTATGTCATGTCTTATACAGATAGTACTGGTCATAGGTAAGGTATTCTAATTTGCAGTGCTTGGGCCTGATTTACTAGAGTTAATTACATAGGTTTATTTGTCAAATGTAAAAATTTACAGAATATAGTGCTTTTCATGATAAACTACTCACCTCGTGAATTTAATAAATCATTACATTGCAGACATTAAAATATAAATACATTTTATTTATTATGATTTTGAAACGTGCACTTTTTCCCGGATTCCACAAGAGGGCAACATGTACCAGGCATTTAACTACAAGAGTGTTAAAATCCTTTCATTGTTCAACAGACTTGGATGAAATTAATTGATTTTGGATTTAGCAATCTTCTGTATTAATTTGTATTGTTATCTAAACTTTTCATATTGATAGGTGTTAATAGAAACCAATCCTGTTTTATATGGTACTGAATGTGAGTGTTGTTACATGTACTTTAATTAATTACGATTAAAGTTTAATACACATTTCATTTATCACTTGGACTGTCTTAACACCAGAACTCTTTTATTGGAAATGCTGTAATGGCTAGCAAAAACTTTTAGTGTCTCTTAGAAGGTCCCGCATTGGCAAAGCATATGTTAATATTCGTGATTTGTTTTGTTTTGTTTTGTTGTTCCTGAAGGAACAAAAATTCCATAATTTTGCACAACAGAATGATATGGTCTTTGCAGTGTATGTAAAAAAGCAACTAAACTTTCAAAAGTGTAATTTTCATCTGAATAGTCCTCCTGCAGTAGTTCACTAGGGCAGGAGTCTGCATCTCTTACACGCTGGATAAGACTTTTCTCTGCAAGTAATCACAGTGAAATCAATTACACTCTTAATAGAATAAGGGTGGTCCAACCTGGTCCAAAACAATTAAATCAGTCCTTCAAGACAGTGACAGCTGATCGATGCCATTGGCATAAAACTCTCCATCTCATCAGGTTCTTGACACTCACAAAGCTCCAATTTAAGAGCTGATTATTTTCATTTCTCTAATTCCAAAGAATGCAGAAGTTAAACTTCTCAATTTTGTGTGTACGCTTCACAGAACATATAAGAACATTTTTATATAGCCTAACTTAGAAGTAGTTTTATCTCAGAGAAACTGATACATCAATATTTTTGTGTCAAAGTGAGTAGTATTGTTATGCAGTATGGTCATAGAAACTGACCAATACAGTAGGATGTTCAAATTCTCAAAAATTTATATGTGGTATGATTCATCTTTTACATATTTGTCTCTTCAGCCTGACTGTAGGATGAACAATTTGCTGTAAGCTAGAGAATGTCTGACACTTTAAATCAATACTTAGGAATAGAGAGAGACAATCATTATCCTCACAGAGCACTTAGACTGCTTTCTTCCTGGCTTAGAGTAGTCTCACTGAAAGGGGCACAACTTTGCTAGAAAAATTAAAGCTCCCCATCCAAAGTCTCCAGAAAGCAAAGAATATTGTTGTGTTTTTTTGTTGTTGTTGGTGGTGGTGGTGGTGGTGGTGTTTTTTTTTGTTGTTGTTGTTTGATTGTTTTGTTTTGTATGACTTTGAACAACACTCATTTGAACAAAAATTATAAACTATATGCTATTCAGGAAGCTAGGAACTCACCGCTTTAAGTTAACCATGCCATAAAACAGCAAATATATGTGGAAAATGACTTCTCTCTCAGGCAACAGGAGAGGCAATGCATACCCAAGTAAGCCTGTATATATTTAAACTACAGTCACAGAAGTTATTTATATATGAATTAGCCTGTGGTGAGTTCTATGCTGTTACAACTGATTGACTACTGAAATCCAAGCCAGATGAAGATTGGCTGGTTTATCTCTGCTACATAGCACTGCTACATAGCGCTGACTGCAATACAGACATTATTAACTCTAGCATATATATTTTGTTGTATTTATCTTTGTCTGAGAGTCTTGTTTTATATTCTGTCTTTCTTTTCTAATTAAGTCTCATTTTTCCTTTGCTTTCTTCTTTTGTACTGTGTGTCAGTGGTATTAGGGGTCAAATCAAACAGCTAGCACCAGCTTTTGCAATCTGCTGGCCCAGTCAGCAAACTGTATTTCCAGAAAAGGTGGGAGTTCTTCCTTTCTTAGGTCTTCCAGGTGCACCTCAGCTGAATAGAAGACTCCACTGCTTGCATGTCCTTTCTGCTGCCAATAAGTTCTTGATGCCATTGCTTGTCTCATCACTGCACATCCATAGATCCTTTAACAGAAAAATGACAAATGTAATTTGTCAAAAATGACAGCATTTTTTTGTCTTCGTAATATTACTAAGAATCAGAATACAGTGACTGTAGGTCTAAACAGTCCTCTGGATCCATCTCCCTTTCCTTTTTGTCATAAGCATTTCTGGCCTTTGTTTGTGTGATAATTATCTTTCGAGCTTTTTTTTTTTTTTTTTTTCTTATTAAGGTGTTCTTCCAGATTCAACGGTTGTCCTGTCCTTTTAAAGAAACCAAGATAGCTTTGTTGCTTTGTTTACAAACTGTTACCACTAATGTCCTTTATCAGCGCTATAACATTTCTAACACATTTGAAGCTGAATTATATGGAAAAGCTTTATTAGGTTTGTTTTATTCCTACTTAGTAAGTTATTGAAATCCATGCTAGTAAAATTTATACTGATGCTGGCTAAAATCTTTCTTGCAGTCCCTACAAGACAAAGTTTAGTATCATTTTTTTTTACATACTCATACATATGTTGCAACTCTCATTTTGAGGAAGCATGTACTGAAATGAAAATCCCCCCCTTTTTTTTTAACCTTGCAAAAGCTGTGTGTCTATGATGCTTCTGGCATTCCCAGGAAAAATACATGAGGGGAAAATGTCTGCTGGTATCACTGATACCATTGATCCCCTAGTTTTTTATTTCTTATTGACAAGCAGTCACAAGTAGGTCAGGGGAAAATATCTTGTAATAAGTGCCTGGATGTGTTCCATATCATGCTATAAAGTCTTGATTTCATACTGAGGGTGGAGGGGAAGGCATTGCCCCAGTGTGCATTCAGCTCTCATTGCATTGCTCAAACCCTTTGAAGGTTATGGATAGCCTGCAATATATACCGCTCCACAAGGAAACGATATGATCTTTTTATTTTTCTTATCTGGGAAACCTTTCCCCGTGGTAGGTCAAGGGTGTCCCAGGAGTAATACAATCTCCTCTGGAAATTTCAAAGAACTCGATGATTATCTGCAATTGACTGAGGACATCTGTGCTGGCATACTGACACCCTGCCTAATTGATTATCTTAGATTCACACAGCTACATTCAAAACCAGGGCCCCAGCTGAACAGATGTCATGGCTAACACCCCCTTGCATTTCATCAAAAAGTTCTACAAGTGGTTTGTTATCTGTCAGAGTGGTGAACGTTTACATATACTGATTGTATTGTATTCGATTTTCTTTCTGTAGTCGGGAAAAACCATCGGCCAGTAACCCAGAGGCATAACTAACTGGTTGTTAATGTAAATGTGGCAAAACCAAAGCCATCTTTACCCCTGGTTATGATGTAGGATTAGTAAAAATACTAGTTCTTCCTGCGGAAGAGAACAAGCAGAGAGTTCTGAGGGCTTTGTCTGGAAAGCTCGCTTGGCTCTGCTCTTGGGAAGCTTTTTTCTTCAGTTCTCTGAAAGAGCTGAAACATGGGGTAAAACCCAATAGCACATGATTGTATCTGTGTTTTTCAGTGACATGATCACTTTGACCTTGACCACCATAAAAGTAATACTCCCTTCTAGTCTCTGCAGTTGCTCACATGGTCTGATTTTATGTAAAGATACAGGATTTAAGAAAATTCTGATAGCCTCTAGTTAGTCTAGTTGCTCTTTATTGCTGACAGGTGTTTATCATCACTTCTGCCTGTAGAAAAATGCCATCAGTCCTTAGTATAACACACAGGATACTTCTCAACACATTTTCTGCAGCAATCTATCAAGAAGATAAAAATTAACTGTGAACAGATAGTACAGTGTATTTCTTACAGTACAAAAGTATGAAGTCCATCATTTTCTATCTTTAATTTCAGTAGCAGGTCACGCTTTTATGGAAAGGAAAAACACTTAGTTGTAAGTTTATGATTCCTGCGGTTACGGATTATGTAGTTACGAACATTTACAGAAAATGTCTGTTAAAAGCAAATGAAAAAATGAGACCATTCTCCCTCAACTTACCTAATTTACCTTTAATGTTGTTGACTAAACAAAGGATTTATAATTTTGGCTTGACTAGATACTAGTTCTTGATGCAAATTTTAGCTGTAATACCTTCCAATGTATTTTCCATTAAAATGGTTGGGTAGACATCCACACCATAACAGGAGTTCTTATTTCACACTTCACTGCAGGCTAAATTGAGTTTTACAGCTGATCTTTGCTTAATGTATTCTGACTTTCTGTCCTGATTATCAGAACTAGGATATCTTTCAGGTGATACAAAGCCTACCACCTGGGTGGAGTCTCTAGATAAAACGAGGTATTGTGGATTACTTCTGTATTAGCATATGGGTCACTCCATTGCAGATATGTTCATCATTAATCACAGCTGCTTAGCTCTCTGTACCTATTTCCACCTGTAGATTAACCATACCACTACCTGGTAAAATCCATCCTGGTTTCTCCACTTTAGTAATGCATTAGAAATAAAATGAAAAGAGGTTTCAGTGTCTTTGTTTGCCTCAATGTAAAATGTGCTGTGAGAAGAATCACAGAATGGTTAATGTTGGCAGGGACCTCTGGAGGCCATCTGGTCCAACCCCCATGCTTGAGCAGGCTGCTCAGGCCCATGCCCAGGTGGCTTTTGAAGACCTCTGAGGAGGAGACCCCCAAAGCCCTCCAAGCAGTGTGTGTCAGTGCTCGGTCACCCGCTCAGCACAGAAGGGCTGCCTGGTGCTCAGAGGAGCCCCCTGCATGCTAGGTTGTGCTCAGTGCTGCTGGGCACCTCTGTGAAGAGCCCATCTATGTCCTCTTGGCACCCTTCCTTCAGCTGTTAATGCACCTTGATGAATTACAGAACTGTAGGGGTTGGAAGGGACCTCGAAAGATCATCGGGTCCAACCCCCCTGCAAAGCAGGATCCTCAGAGCAGGCTGCCCAGGTAGGCGTCCAGACGGGCCTTGAATATCTCCAGAGAAGGAGACTCCACAGCCTCTCTGGGCAGCCTGTTCCAGTGCTCCGTCACCCTCACCGTGAAGAAGTTCTTTCGCATGTCAGTGCAGAACTTCCTGTGTTCTATTATGCAGCCATAAAGGGTGGCCATGAGATCCACCCTGAGCCTGAAGAAAGCAAAATAATGTATAGATCAAGAAGTAAACTATGATTACCAGCATCATTGCAAATAAATTCCATATTCAATCTCAGTTTACGTGAACACTGAAGGTAATTGAAGGAAATGATTTCTGTCACTTTTTACCACACGCATCACAGTTCTAAAGCTTTCTGTTCCAATAAATTTCTCAATGGCTTGAAATTTGTAATTATTGTCTACTTCTAAATATATACCCTTCAGGTATTTATACACATCTACAAGATCTCCCTTGAGCATCGTCTTCTCCAGGCTGAAGAGGAGGTCTGCCCACTTTGGCTATTTGAAGGGAAGTTATCTTAGATTGGCCTAATTTAAAATTACTAATTAATATATTAAAATTTCCTAACAGCAAGATCAACAGAAGCATCTAACATCTAGTTTAACATTTTAATATAAAGGAAAATCTATTTTATCCTTTTTTTTTTTTTTTTCTTCAGAGCAGATTAAATAATGGTTTTGAATTTTCTCCTTCTATCTGAAGTCAGTCTGTCTGGCAGCATATTTTCTAGACTATTTCCTATGCTGAGCTATACTCAGTTAATGGTTTAGTTCCGCTCATTTAGGTCATTTTAGGGCCTTCTCTTTGATTAAGAAATTTTAAGTGTTCAGCAATTATATTTGACATGGGTATGTGCTGATATAAAGGAGCTCTGAGGAACAAGAATAGAAGTTGCTTTCAAAAGATGGCCACCTGGGAATTTTGACCTCTTTCGGTTGTATTGCAAGAGAATGGGAAGGAAACTCGCAGTTGTAAAACAGAAAATAAGTTAAATAACAAGTTAGAGCATGACTTTGCCCAAAGTTACTTGTAGTAACTTTTTACTTTAAATGCAGTAAATACATACAGGCCTGAGCATTTTGTTTTACTGCTTCTGCTGCACAATGCTGTCAATTCATTTGCTTACATCACTTTTTTTTTTCTCTCTCTCAAAAAAAAAAAAAAGGATTTTTCTATGCTTATAGAATTATCTAGCTGAAGCATTTCAGCTTACAATAACTTCTGTTCAGCTTTGAATTTTTGGAACTAGCCCTTTTCTACTTGAAGCCTCTACTTGGTGCCTTTAATGATGTGCAAATAGCAGTTTAGCAGCTAAATGTTCCTATTCCAAAAGCAGCCTGGTATTATCTTACAAGTATTCTTGTAAATTGTTTTGGGAAAGGCAAACAGATACAACAGATAATTTTATCTCCTTTTCAGTTCTTAATGCATTGAAGTGTTTACAGGATTGGCTAAAGATTGGGTAATTCCCTGTTAGCTGTGGGTTTTCCTCCATTTAGATCCTAAGTCCAGATCAATGCAAGGAGTATAAAAATACTTCCTTTGTCACAGGTGTGGTGAACATACATTGAAAATGTGATGTGTTGCTTACATACTGTAGCGAGGAGAGACATGGAAGCAGGATTTGAAGAAGAGATAAAGGAATAATCCCAGAAATATTCTCCAACTGCTTTGCGGTGCTGTCACGCAGCAAAGTAGCAGTAGATGTAGTTTACCAGACCAGGATGCTCAGTGCAGTCCAGGATGGAGTGGGATGCTAGAGAGTTCTCACAGGTAGGCATTGTCCCCAAAAATAAGGGAAAAAACTGCAAGCGCAGACACATGCAAAATACACTATATATAGTGATGAAAAAAAAAAAAAAAAAAAAAAAAAAAAAAA